>NW_006921787.1:172089-173319 GCF_000298275.1 Orycteropus afer afer | reverse complement strand
ACTTTATCCTGCTTCTTTGTGTGGACTGTGATGGTCTATTGTTTCTGAGGCATTGTGACACCATATATAGATCTCTGTTAACTGTTTGTGAAGAGCAGCCAAGGGTGGTTCAGGCTCTTCTTGGTAGTATTTTATCATTGGCCCATTGGTGGAGAAGGAGGAAGTGGCTCTCACTGATTAAGTGATGTCGTAGGAGGTGTGGGTGTAGTTGTGTCTTGTGGGGACTGTTGTCTCCCACCAGTTAGACACAAATTACAATTGAATAACCATCAAAAAACTAAAAGCCCATGGACCAAAAACACCCCAAGCAATCACACAGGAACAGTAACCAAAAAAAGAGAAAAGGGAAAAAAAGAAGAAAAAACAAGCAAACCTTGATATCTGGGGATGGGGCACTAAGAAGAAAAAAAAAAAGGAGGGAAGGAGAATAATAAATGAAAGAAAAAATAGGCAGGATGCAACAAGAAAAACAAGGAATGGGGTTAGTCATGAGAGGAAAAAAGGGGAAAAGAAATAAAAAACAATCCTTAAATTGGGGGTGGGGGCAGAATTTCAGCCAGGCACAGGGAAAAGAAAAGATGCTGAAAACTAGGACCTGGTAGGGGAAGATTAATAATAATAATAAAGTGGACAAAAGTATTAATAATATTAGTTGGTTTGAAATGGAGAAATAGAAGCAAACTAATCACCAGGAAAAAGAAAGCAAAAAAAAAAAAAAAAAAAATCGGTGGAGGACTGGGTAGGGTACCCAGGCTCCGTCTGAGCACACAGACTGTGATGGAGTTCCTGTGGGCCCAGAAGGTAGGTGGGCATGGGCATGGCCACACCTCCGTTCACCAAGCGGGTATAGGGTGTAGTAACAAGAGGAATGTCGTACCTTTTCTTGCAGGCCCCGAGTGTACTTGGGGTTGCTGGAAAGCAGAACATTTTCTTAAGTCCCAGAAATCCTCGAGAGTGCTGTCTCTTTAAATGTCCAAAATGGTCAAGCCACTTTTTAAACCTTCAAAATGGCAGTGACCTCTGGACCGGCAAAGGTCCACAGCTCAGCCCACCTTTCTCTTCACCTTCTCTGTTTGTTCCCCAGCCACCGTGCCCAGTCCTCCGTACAGTCCCTGGCTGTTGTTGTTGTTGTTGTTATGTGCCATCGAGTCAGACCCGACTCATAGTGACCCCTCCTTGGGTTTCCGAGGCAGTATCACTACAGAAGTAGGATTGCCCAACCTTCCTTCC
>NW_006921787.1:165781-171334 GCF_000298275.1 Orycteropus afer afer | reverse complement strand
ACAACAACTACAACATATAGTTTATATATATATATATATATAAAATGTTTTATCACCATTGTTACAAAATAGTCAATACTAGTTAATATTTAAACAGCTCAGGTGGCACAGTGTCTAAGGCATTTGGCCACTAACTAAAAGGTTGGCAGTTGAAATCCACCAGCCATTCTGTGGAAGGAAGACAGGGCAGTCTACCAGTCTACTTCCATAAAGAATTAGAAACCCAATGGGGGTTGCTATGAGTCAAGAGTCGACTCTGTGGCAGTGGGCTTAGTTAATATTTATTGAGTGCTCACTATATGCCTGACCTTGTGTTAAGTATCCTATGGGCATTCTGTCACTTAATCCTCACAATAAACCCATGAAATCTGACCAAATGCAGGTCCCTGCCTGTTGTGCAGTCAGGCCAAAACAGTTTATACACCAAGTTATTAAGAGGGGAGAAATTTATTGCAAAGCCGCAATGCAAGGAGACGGACCATAGCCAAATCTGACTACTCCAATCTAAATCGAATACAGTTTTTGTAAGTTTCAGGACAGGGGGTTATGAATATTCATAAAAATTTCAGGAATTTGGGTGTGAGATAATTGATGATTGGCTGAAATTTCCTTCACCTCAGTTTAAAGGGACAGTCGTTCTTTAATGCAGTACACTTGCGCACCAGATGAGTAACACCAGCTTCCTGTCATCAACTGATCGGGGCATAGACAGAGGGAAGAGTATCAGTTACCAGCAACTTTGTTCCTGTTCATCTCACTGTGCATGTCCACAGGCCACGATCACTTTCCAAGTTGTCTCCAGAAACACATTAACATAACATGTTTCTAGGGGATAACATGGAGACAATGTGTAAATTGACTTTTCATTCCATTCAGTTCTTAAGGAACTGAGTTATCATGTTTACTTATCTGCCTTCTATCAGAGATGCAGGCTGAACTTTGACTCCACCCGGTTTCACCCACACAGCAGTATAGTTGAGCTATTGAGAGCAATGACTTTGCAAGCAGACTGCCAGCTTTTGAATCCTGGTTCTACTGCGTACTGGCTATTTGACTCCAATTTTCACATCTGCAAAGCAGAGATAATTGTGCTTACCTCAGGTTGTTGAGGGCTAAGTGTGTTGATCCATGTAGAGCATTTAGTGCATAGAACATTGATGTTAGATCCCATCAAGTTGGCTCTGACTCATGGTGACCCCATGTATGACAGAATGAAACACTGCCTGGTCCTGAGCAATCCTTGCTATGCTTGAGCCCATCCTTGTAGCGACTGTGTCAATCCATCCCTTGAGGGCCTTCCCCTTTTTCACTCACCCTCTACCAAGCATATCTTTCTCCAGGGGCAGGTCCCCTTTGACAATATGACCAAAGTAGGTGAGATGAAGTCTGGCCATTCTCGCTTACAAGGAACATTCTAGCTGCACTATTTCCAGGACAGATTTGTTTGTTCTTTTATCAGTCTGTGGTACTTCCAGTATTCTTCGCAAAGACCACAACTCAAAAGCATCAACTCTTTGGTCTTCCTTATTCATTGTCCAGCTTTCACATGCATATGAGGCAATTGAAAATATCATGGCTTGGGTTACCTGCACCTTAGTCTTCCAAGTGACAGGTCTTTGCTTCTTAACTCTTGAAAAAGGTCTTATGCATAGAACATACCAAGTGCTAAATAAATCTTGTTATACTTCTCCCAGTTTTTCAGATGAGGAAACAGGCTCAGAGAGTTTGAATAAAATACACATAGTCACAACCAGTGCTTCTAGAAAGGAAATACACTATCATTCTTTTTTAACAAAGTTGTAATATAGTATTTTAAACTATGTCTTTAAGAATGAGTGGTTATAACTATAAAACCAACCAAACTAGTTGCCATTGTGTTGACTCCAACTCATATTTAATTATAGATTTTGTTTAAAAAATAGATGAAACAATACAGAGATTACAAATGGAAAAATTCTCCGTGTTCTCCAAAATAATCTCATAGTCTCTTCAAACTGACTCTAGGTCTATCCTCAGGCTGAGGAAGTGCCTGTTCACTCATGTTAGTAGCACCAAGTGCTTCTCCCTAGTGAAAAGTAATGTGTAATTGTAGATGCAAAGATCTTTCCTGATAATAGCATGTAGCAAAGTAATGTTTTAAATAATCCTTGTTAAAATAAATCCCAAACTATAAAATAGTCTGTGCTGTATCACCACATACATCTAACCTTAAGCAAGTTACTTTACATGTTTGAGCCTTTATTATATATAAAAGGAAGACAAAATTTATCTACCTCATAGAGTTTAATGAGAGTGAAATAATTGATGTAAAATTGTATTCTCATATAAAGTTCAATGGGAGCTCTGGTGGCATAGTGCCTAAGGCATTTGACTGCTAACCAGAAGACTCATGGTTCAAACCCACCAGCCACTCCTAGGTAGGAAGGTTGGGCAATCTACTTTCGTAGTGATGCTGTTGCTGTTTTGTCGTCTAGTCGGACCCGACCCATAGTGACCCCTCCTTGGGTTTCCGAGGAGTATCACTATGGAAGTAAATTGCTCAACCTTCCTTCTAAGGAGTAGCTGGTGGGTTTGAACTGCCAGCCTTCTGGTTAGCAGTCAAGTGCCTTAGGCACTATGCTACCAGAGGTGGGTAGTGATACTGCCTCGGAAACCCAAGGAGGTGTCACTATGAGTCGGATCCAACTCGATGGCAATGAGTGAGTTTGAGTGTTCAATACAAATGTAAGAGAATATTATTCTTTCTAAATCATTTCAACTTCCTGTCTAAAATTCATGATTTATAAGTGATTTTCCATTATTTTCTGATGCCTTTTGGAACTCAAACATCATTGCTAGAAATGATTGTTAAATCATATTCCCAGTCAATTCAGGATCATATTTATGTTATGTTTTATCTATGCATATTTGTGTTACTTTCTTTTTGGGTCATAGGTCAGTCTCTGGATAATTTTATGAACAGTTGACCAGTTTTAATTTGTCCATCACCACCTTCATTCTTTTCTCTGACCTGCACCCCATCTCAGTTTATTATATGGGTCCTCTCAGTTTATTGCAGGGAAGATGGCAGGGAAAACTTTGTTCTTCCATCCACTACCCTTCTCCCAGTGATTTATCACTGACTCAAAACTCACTGCCATTGAGTCATTTTCAACTCACAGCGACTCCCATTGGGTTTCTGAGACTGTAAATCTTTATGGAAGTAGATTGCCCAGTCTTCCTTCTGTGGAGCAGGTGGTGGGTTTGAACCACTGACCTTCCAGTTAGCACTGAAGTGCCAAAGCTCTTTTTATCTCTGGCTAGGGTGCAAAATACCAGTAACTGCTATAGGAGATCATATTTTGTCAGTATAATGGAAAAGAAGATGAGGAAACAATGTCATGTAGAAGGTAATTACACCAATGTGTAAAAATTCCTAAGGAGCACTGTGAAATGAAACAATAAGAGAATTAAAACTAAAGATGAATTTCTGTGTCAAGTTACTTTTCAGCAAGTGTGAGGAGAAGGAGATGAGAGCATGGATCCCATAGTCATGGGATGTACCTGTGAAGTAGGTATGGGGATTTCTTTGGTTGATTTGATTTTACTTTAAACAATTTTCAATATATACTTGTGATAGTTAAAGCTTGACCTTCTAATAAAAAGGCAAAATTACCAGCAGCACAGATGTTTTCTCTTTTAAAGGTTTCTGGGATTGTGATTAAGTTATTCAGATGATGTTCTAAAACTGCAGCTGGAACTATGCATTCATTTCACAAATGTTAATTGAACGCTGCTATGTGTTAAGTGCTGCTGTACTCAGGGCTGAACTAACACACTTATTTCCAGAGGTTTCTACTTAATAAAGAAAGCTTGCTGAGGGAGGAATCCAGCAGACTTCTATGCATCTTTTAAAATGTGGACTTTCATTGTCCAGATAACGTAAATAGGGTTTTTTTTAATCATAGAGTTTCTATTTGAATGTTGCTTGTTTGTGAGGAGATTTGGGAGGGTGTGACTCGGGAATATGGAGGGTAGGCATAGTGTCTATCAATTCTGGAGCCAGGTTGCTTGGGTTTGAGTCCCTATCCTGAAACCAATAAGCTGAGTGACCTTCATGAAGTTCCATAATCCCTTTACCTCAATTTCCTTACTATAAAATGAAATTAATAATGATACCTACCTCAGAGTTGCTGTGGGGATTAAATGAAGCCCTTGGATTAGTGCTAACATTCTAAGCACTCAAATGTTAGCTCTTTTTATTACAACTACTGTGACAATTCTGTGTTACAATGATGACAACAACTTTTACTCCTGTTATGTGCTGTCGAGTCAGACCCAACTCATAGTGACCCCTCCTTGGGTTTCTGAGGTGGTATAGGAAGTCCAATATTAAATTGGGTAGTGAACTATTTAAATTCTATTATACTTGTGCCTTTAATTGTAAACCACATCAAAATACTTTGTCCCTATATGGGTTCTGCCCTATAGCAGATAGAACTCAAACTTGAAATAAATAAAGGATTTTAGATCTGAAGTTAATCCAATATCCCCCCATGTGCCTTTGTATCTGATAGTTCCTAGCCCTGATCTCTTTACCATGCTCTAATTCCTGCTCTGACTGTATCTGATTGTCTGGTTGTTTTCTAAATTTCTCTGTTATGCCATTTTGTTTCCTGACATCTCTTATCATTGACTTGTAGCTCCAGTCTAACATAAAACTGGTAATAGGCTTAAACTGAACTCAGTGTCAAGGCAATGAAGTGTACAAAAATATTGGTCTGAATGTCAGAAGACTTGGAGTTGTGACCAAGTTCCAAATATGTAACAGTGGATCACTTCTTTCTGGACCTAAGCATCTTCTGTGACATAAGGTGGCCATGTGACAAAGCTGCTAAAGACCTTCCCATTTCTTACAGTCTGTAATTCCTGTAAGTCCCTCTGGACTGGCTAGAAGAATCCTCCTAGACTTGATAACTGATATGGGACCATCTTCAGCAACATCTTCCTCCTATCTCACCAAGCAATAGACTCCAAGTAGGTCTCCTTGATGGTTCCTTTATACCATCTTCAACCATTCTCTTTTTTCTTTACCATCATACCCCTTACCACTGAATTCCTGGGTTAGTGTGATAGCTTTCCCACTTCCTCTCTTAGAAATGTAACACAAACATACCCTTTAAACCTATACTTTACAATATGGTAGCCACTAGACACATGTGAGTAGTCCAAATTGAGATGTGCTGCAAGCATAAAATGCATACCAATAATGTAAAAAGAATGTAAAATAGTTCACTAACAATTTTGTATTGATGGACATTGCAATGTAATATTTTGGATATAATGTGCTAAATATATTAAAATATATCCGTTTTACTTTAAAAAATATGGCTACTGGACCAGAGGGCACCGCCATTTTGAAGATTTAAAAAGCGGCTTGACTATTTTGGATATTTAAAGAGGCAGCGCTCTGGCAGATGTGTGGGGATTAAGAACATGCTCTGCTTTCCAGCAACCCCAGGGGCACTCGGGGCCTGCAAGACTGAAAAGAGTGGGAGACAACAACAATCCGCA
>NW_006921787.1:158118-158861 GCF_000298275.1 Orycteropus afer afer | reverse complement strand
AAAAAAATAAATAATAAAAAAAAAAGAAAAAAAATATGGCTACTAGCAAATTAAAAATTATATATGTGTCTGGCATTGTATCTGTATTAGGCAGAGATGGTCTACAAAATGACTTAAAATGCAAGAACTGTTGACCTACCTTTTGTATTCTGAGACTCTACGAAAATTCCTGGCATATATTAGATATTCAACAGGTTTCCTGGGTGGTATAAATGGTTTGCACTCAGTTACTAACTGAAAGATTGGCAGTTGGAAAACAGTAAGTACTGTGAAAGAAAGGCCTGGCAGTCTAATTCTGTGAGATTGTTGTTACCTGTAATTGAGTTGGCCCCTAACTCATGGCAACCCCACCCATTACAGACTAGAACTGCTCCATAGGGTTTTCTTGGCTGTAATATTTGTCAGTCCTTTCAGGAGCCACTGGATGCATTTCAACCACCCACGTTTGGATTACTAACCAGTCACAGACCGCTTGAATCACCCATGCTCCTTCTGTAAGAATATAGCCATTGAATATAGAGCACAGTTGTACTCAACACACATGGAGTCACCATGAGGCGCCATCAACAACAATGGGGGTTTTGGTATTAGACATTTAACAGGGTTTGCTTAACTTGTTCAGTAGATAATTGAATCTGAGACTAGGCATTTTCCAGTTAGTTTAGTCATAGTTAAATTGTTAAATATCAATTTTGTGTATGAATTGTTGAAAGGGAAACCAATTTGTAAATGTTTACCCAAAT
>NW_006921787.1:144103-158015 GCF_000298275.1 Orycteropus afer afer | reverse complement strand
CAGAAGTCAACAGATTATTTTTTAAAAATTAAATGCCATTATGAATAAACATTTATTAAGTGAAATGGACATTGTCCTTTGGAAGGATCAGCCAGGAACTGGTGATCAAGACAATAAGCATGACCAAGAAACAAAAGCTGAAGCAAATATGACAGTATTGAAATGTGTTCATTCTGGACGAGGTTTACTTCGAATACTATATCATACTATTCTTTTTTATACAAGTTAAAATACGTTACATATATACAGTTAAGTATATAGTCACTTTGCTTAGAAATTTAAAGTAAAGGAAATTCCATGCCTTACCACAGTCACAACTCAACTGTGTCACCAGTTGTTCGTGATCACTAGTCTGTGTATAAATGGACTCAGTAAAATCTAATCTGCAAGTAATTGAAAAATCTTACACATTTCTTTCTGGTGTAGTTAAGTGAATGCAATTGGTTACTGTTACATGCTACTATAATTCTAAATAATAATTATTGAGAATATTTCTTCTTATATCTGCTTAAGGAGTTCTGGTGGCATAGCAGTAAGGCATTAGGCTGCTAACCACAAGGTCAGTGGTTCAAAGATGAAATTAAAAATAGAGCAATCTACTTCCGTAAGGATTTACAGCCTTGGAAACCCAACGAGTTGCTATGAGTAGGAATTGACTCAATATCAGTGGGAAGGTGTTTTGGTTATATCTGTTTGTAATAAAGAGCTAGAGTTGTATTACGTCTGTCTGCTCTTTTAAATTGTTCTCAAAGCAAATTATTTGGGCTGAATTGTGTTAAAAGCATTGCATTTATAGAGGCTTCAGAAGACAAACAGAATGCTGACAGCAAAAAATGAGACTCTGTAACAATGTAACAGTCAATAATTCCTAGAAGTGCGTTAGAAACAAGATCAGTTTCCCCACTGAATTGTTAAAAGAATATTCTTTGAATCTAATAAACTTGGCATTTTTGGTTGAAAATAGTAGTTACATGTAAGACTAACTTTGAAATATTTCAATGCAATGATCCAACTGGGAAATTAGAGTTGGAAGAAACTAGGGCATGACTTGCTTGCTTTACAGATGAGGAAACGATGATGACGCCAGGAGAAGGAAACCTTGAGACTTAAGATCTCACAGGGAGTGGCGGTAAGTGGTAGATACAGAATGAGAACCCGGTCTCCCAGTTTGAACTATGATTAGATATTGATGTAACCTTCTAAGGAGTATTTAGATAGATAGATAATATATGTGATTTCATGTGTGAATCTATATATATATGATTTACCATTGATGACAGACATTTTTCAAAATACAACACGAAATTACATCCTTGTTGAATCTAGGCTGTAGGCAACCTTCTCTACACAGAGTACCTACATGCTTTATTTGACAGTTGACTTCCTACTCTAAATATAACACAGTGAACTTTAAGCAACCTCTGCTCCCTGGAGCCTCACTGTTAATTTGGACACATTTATATAATATCTGTTGTGATCTTTCATTTTTACATATGCCCAAGTATCATCTCTTATAGATGATAATAGAAATCTTACTAAAATACTACATTTATATGCATATTCATGTCATATTCATCTGTCTCTGCTAAACTAGGGCTGTGCTGATTGTTATTATTAATAAATAGTGTAAAATGTTTTACAGTTGACTAAATTTTCAAAGCATCAGACATATCCATAATTTCAAATAAATACCCTATTAGTATTAGTTAAAATAATAACATTGATTAGGTATTAACTATCTAATGAATAATGTGCAAAGTACTTTACGTACATTGTACTTAATTCTCTCAAGTCCTCAAAAGCCCTACAATTTAATATTAAAATAGTAATTACCTTTTTAAAACCTCATTACCAAAAAAATAAAAATCCTGGGATAAAACTTACTCCCAAGGGCTGGCTCTCAGCCCAATAGTAAATAAGATGTACATGCAGACCACTTAATCCAGGGCGATGCACCCACCTACTCTACAAAGATACATCCCTTGGAGCAATCGGCCACGGGGCACCAGAGGGGCAACATCCACACGGAGCAAAAGCTGGACAGACAGAAGTGCATAACTAAGAAGGGCACAGGGATGGAGGGGTCACTGGGAGAGGAGAAGAATGGGTTAAGGTTAGGGATGGTAATTGAGGAGTGAAACCAAATGTATAGGAAATGTTGAATGTAAAACCAATTCTGCTCTGTAAATTTGCATCTAAAGCACAATAAATAAATCAGTAAATCAGCCTTTGGGGGGGGGGGAAATAATACTAGGTCCTAATACATACCTCATATTTGCTCTTATGCCACACACAATGAAATGTCCATGGTCTCATGGGGCCAAAATCCTCTCTCGTTGCCTCCCACAAGGTGTGCTTGACTCCAACGTGGGTGGGAGTCACAAGGGACATAGAAGGGAATTGAGTGGTGAAAGGAATTGGGATCCTTTACTGTGAAACAAAGTGAATGCTCTTGTAACTAGAGAAAGTCACCATAGTGCCTTTTCACAGTCATTTCATAAACTGACAGTAGCTCTGCCTAGCAGGCTGAATAAGTGAGGACCTGAAAATTCCTCATTCTATCTGCATTACAGGGGGCAATTAATGTAATTTGTATGAGACTGTTTTCTCATTTGTAAATGGGGAAACTACTTGCAGAGGCATTAGGGGGATTAAGTTAAATAGTGACATGTGGGCAGATGGGAGGCAAAAAATAAATGGCAGTTGTTATTACAAATCAATGATGGTAAAATTAGCAATGCTTACTTGCACAGTGTGATTGTGAAGGTTAAATGTAGAAATATAAGTAAAAGGGCTTAGCATAATTGACTGGTACATAGTAGGTGTTCAAAGGGTGTTCTTCCGCTTAATAATAAAAATCTTACATTCTATGCAACCACAGTCTTTTTAAGTAATCTATAAACTCAAACCAGGGAAGGAGGTGATGATTATTGTGTGGTAGCAAAAAGAAATGGAGGAAAGAGCATCTAAATTCAGGGAGAAAGTAGATGTATTTTACAGAGCTTTGTTTTCTTTATTTTTGTGGATTCTAGGGTGGGAGGATTAGTGAGCAAAGAGCAGATGTTTTTACCTCTGCAAGTTCCACCCCAGGTAACAGGAGGAGAGGCTGAGATATCTTAGTTCAAAGCTGTCCTAGCCATGATGGCTTGTATGCGCTAGGCACTCTATTTATATCTTTCAAGCCTCACAAATGCCTTATATCAGATGAAGAACCAGAGGTTCAGAAAGGCTAAATAATTTGTCCAAGATCACAAGGAGCCCTGATGCTACAGTGGTTAAGTGCTCGGCTGCTAATTGAAAGACTGGCAATTCAAACCTATCAGTGGCACTGAGGCAGAAAAAGCCTGGTGATCTGTTCCTGTAAAGATTACAGCGTAGGGACTTCTGGTAAGGTGGAGGGATGGGCAGACAAACTCCACAGACCCTCTTCAACAAAGAAAAGAGAAACCAATTGACAGAGATAACAGAAGACAATCCTGGAGCCCTGAGGTTTGAAAGGAAGTATACAGAAATGGACTAGGCACCAACCAGTGGAAAAACCTGAACAAAAACAGTGAGTACGGAGACAGTCAGAGCAGTGGACTGTCAGCTACTCTGATGGGACCAACAGCCTGAATATTTCCAAGTGGTGTCGGGACCTGAGAATTGACCTAAAGATCAGCTCTGGTCGCCAAGGGCTGGTGCCTATGACTAGGAAGGAAACAGCAAGGAGGGAAATAACCTGAGCTGTGGACTTTCAACTGCCCGGAGGGCGCAGCCATTTTCAACCTTTACAAGTGGTGGCCATTTTTGGATATTTAAAGTGACAGCACTTTCATTCAGATTCCAGGGACCTAAGAATAGGCTCCGTTTGCCAAGGACGGCAGGGATATATGGGAGGCGGAAAATGGGAAAGGAGACAGGTGGTAAGTGTATAATTGCTGCCAACTAGCGAATATAAGAGTGCAGCATAGTATCCTGCTTGCATAGATAACTTCCAAACAAAACCAAGAGAATTAAAATAATGGGCAAGTCACTCCAAATAAATATAAACAATTATATTTAATTGGTAATATACAATTACCAATTAAATATAAACACAAAAATGTAACAATGCCTCAGAGACAACAGAGAATCATAGTGCACACAAAGAAGTAAGATAAAGCAGGAGAAACAAGGGACCAGGATACACATTGAAAACACATCCCAGAAGAAGACACAGCATTGGATCTCCCTGATAAGGAATTCAAAAGAATTATGTTTAGGTAGCTTCAATGAATTGAGAGACAGATTAAAGAGAACACTGATAAAATTGAGGAAAACACAGAGAAAACCCTAGAACAATTTCAAAAGACAATACAAGAACAAAATGACACAATAAATGAAAAATTAGAAATGATACAAAATCTACAGACAGAAATCCAGAAGATTAATACTGAATTTTCAGAAATAGATAACTCATTGAATGTGGAAAGGAGTAGAACTGAATCAATGGAAGATAGAATTAGTGAGATTGGAGGCAAATAAATACCTGAACACTTCTTTGAAAAGGGATCAATCAGAAAAAACATCAAAACAAAATGAAGAAAGTCTAAGGTGTATGTGGATGGGATACCATCAGAAGAAATGACCTATGTGTAATCAGAATTCCAGAATAGGAAGAGACAAATAAAACCACAGAGAAAATTGTTGAAGATTTGTTGGAAGAGAATTTTCCTGGTATGATGAAAGACAAGAATATATCCATTCAGGAAGTCCAACAAATCCCAAACAGGATAGACCCCAAAGGAAAATCACCAAGATATATCATCATCAAACTCACCAAAACCAAAGACAAAGAAAGAATCCTGAAAGCAGCACGGGAAAAACAAAAAGTTACCTACAAGGGGTAACCAATAAGAATAAACTCAGATTTCTCAGCAGAAACCATGCAGGCAAGAAGACAATGGAATGGTATATATAAAACCCTGAAAGAGAAAAATTTCCAACCAAGAATTATATACCTGGCAAAATTGTCCATCAAATATGATGGTGAAATTAGGACATTTCCAGATAATCTGAAATTAAGGAAATTTGTTAAAACCAGACCAACCTTACATGAGATGCTAAAGGGAGCCTTTTGGACAGAGAAACAACAGTAAACAATAATTGACCATTAACACACATGGTGACATAACCCAGACACCAACCCAGTTATAGAAGTATCCAAAGTAAATAAGCCTACAAGATTGTAAACAGGGAACCAGAGACATCAATTGACAAATGAGGACAACTACAAACCAAAAAGAGGTGAAAAATTGTGTAGTTACAGAACTTCTAAATGGTAGGGAAGTCAAGACAACTACAAAATAGAATGGACTATTCTAAACTTGGGAAGAAAACTATAAATCACAGGGTAACCTCAAAGAAAAATGATAAACCTTCACAGCAAAATAAAAAAGAGGATCAGCACAAATATTTAGGGAATACTAAAAGGGAGCTCTGGTAGCATAGTGGCTAAGACACTTGCCTGCTAACCAGACGGCTGGCGGTTCAAACCCACCAGCCACTCCTCGGAAGGAAGGTTGGGCAATCCTACTTCCGTAGTGATACTGCCTCGGAAACCCAAGGAGGGGTCGCTATGAGTCGGGTTTGACTCGACGGCACATAACAACAACAACAACAACAAAACAATAGCCATGAAGGAAGTGATAATATGATTTACAAACAAAATGAGCTCAGCATAGAAAATTATATGGAACAAAGAAATTGACACCACACAAAAGCACATAACAAAAATGACAGCAACAAATTCATACTTGTCAATATTTACATATCTGGCAAGGGACTTATCTCTAAGATTTATAGAAAACTCCAATGCCTCAACAGCAAAGGAATTATCAATCCAATTGAAAAATGGACAGAAGACATGAAGAGACACTTCACCAAGGAGGATATTCAGGTGGCCAGCAAATACATGAAGAGATGCTCACGATCACTGGCCATCAGAGAGATGCAAATCAAAACAACGAGATACCATCTCACCCTAGCACTGATGGCAAGGGTCAATGAAACAGAAAATAACAAATGCTGCAGGGATGTGGAGAGATTGGGACTCACACACTGCTGGTGGATTGTGAAGTGATACCACCACTGTGGAAAACAGTATGGCAATTCCTTAGAAAGCTGAAATTAGAGATACCATCTGATCCAGCAATCCTATTACTAGGTATATATCCTAGAAAGGTGAGAGCCAGGACAGAAACAGATACATGCACACCCATGTTCATCGCAGCACTATTTACAATAGCAAAAAGATGGAAACAGCCTATATGCCTATCAATGGAAAAGTGGATGACCAAACTATGGTACATACACACAATGGAATGCTATGCAGCACTAAAGAATAATGTAGAGTCTGCAAAACATTGCATAACATGGATGAACTTGGAGGACATTATGCTAAGTGAAATAAGTCAATCACAGAAGGACAAACATAGTATTTGTTGTTGTGAAGGGTCAAGGAAAGGTTTATATATGTAGGGAAGCTTTCTTTGTTTGTTGCCAGGAATGGGAGGGGAGGAGAGGGAACACTGCGCCCCCCCAAAAGAAATGCACTGACCCATGTCACTTTAGTTTTGTGTATTTCACTGTACATAAATTATATTTCAATAAAATGCATTTAAAAAAAAAGATTACAGCCTAGGAGACTCTATGGGGCAGTTCTACTCTGTCCTATAGGGTCGCTGTGAGTCACAATCAACTCAACGGCACAACAGCATAACTGACGCTTGAACTTTCCTACATTCTTGGGGTTAAATCCAATGGAAAACTAGCTAGATTGGAATTTTAAGTGTAGCTTAGAGGTTTTAAAAGTAAAATAAGCCAGTGGTATTTTATTTTGACTTCATAAACATGCAAGAGAAGAGAAGGCCTAAGAATGGATAAACAGTCTATGGTATATATACACAATGAAATACTATGCAGCACTAAAGAATAATGTGAAATCTGCAAAACACTGTACAACGTAGATGAACTTCGAGGACATTATGCTGAGTAAAATAAGTCAATCACAGAAAGACAAATATCGTATTAGTTCATTATTGTAAAAAGTCAAGGAAAGGTTTATATACTAAAGGAAACTTTCTTTGTTGGTTACCAGGGGTGAGAGGGGAAGGGAGGGAACACTGAAAAAAAAAAAAAAAAAAAAGAAGAAGAAGAGGAGAAAGCCTAGTTGAATAGGTATCAAAAAAATACTTTAGATTTTCACATTAAAGGTTAAAGTCTATCTCAGTACACATCTTTAAGTACAGAGCTGTTTAGGAAATGAGAGAGAGAGAGCATGCTCAGGTGGCACAATGGTTAAGCACTCAGCTGCTAACTGAAATGTTAGCAGATTGAACCCACCCAGTGTCTCCACAGTGACACCCTTGGCAATCTGCTTCTGTAGATTACAGACTGAAAAACCCTAAGGGATAGTTCTACTCTGTCACATGAGGTCACTATGAGTCGAAAATCAACTCAATGGCAACCAACAATAACAAATATATATACACTGACAGATAGACTTTAATATCTTTATCTGTTTTAATAGACATTGAGATGAAAGATGGAGAAGGCAAGTGCACATGTATGAAAAGGAACATGAACAGCAACACATCTGAATTTGAAGGCCCTTTTTGAGCCCCATTGCCATGATTGTTTATCACCACCTGGTGGCTGCTTCATGACAGACAAGTGTTTAAAGTAGGGGGAGACAAAGACTAGTGAGAAATCATACTTAACCAGATTGAAAATCTTTCGTTTTTCAATCCCAGATTGTTCTCAAAAACTGTCTCCAGCACAGGTTGTTCTCCAGCACCCTCTTGGGGCTGAAAGGAAACATTACTAGTATCTTCCTACCCCTACTCCCAACCTAATGGATGTAATCTTCAGTTAAATAAATGCACCTCAGCCTTATTCATTGCAGCATGTACCCAAAAACTGTCATCATATTTGTCAGTGTATTTTGTAACTCCTCACAGACCACAAACTGGCTGATTGCTAATCTCTCTCCTAGTCTGCATCCTCTTTCCGTTGGGCTGCATTCTCTTCTAGGTAACTTGAGGCTTTGGGAACAGTGGCTCTGAAACCGGCTCAGTCACAGCAGGAAGCACCCTTCCAACATTTAATGTGCAGCATTTGCAACATCTTAATTCACTCTAATGGGGCAGTAAACTAGCAAGAAGTTCTCTGTGAATAAGTATCTTTTTCAGATGTGTTTTTCATACCCTATAAAATCTTTCAGCTCCATTTGCGTGAGATAATGATCTCCCTGGGAGCTCTGGTAGTGTAGTGCCTTAGGCATTTGACTGCTAACCGAAAGACTGGTGGTTCAAACCCACCAGCCATTCCTCAGACGGAAGAATGGGCAATCTACTTCCGCAGAGATACTGCCTCGGAAACACAAGAAGGGGTCACTATGAGTCAAAATCGACTCGACGGCAGTGAGTTTGGTTTTTTGAAATGATCTCCCCGAACTAAATCAATAAGTGCATCCCCAGTAAGATTCTGGAAATGCCTTCCGGGGGCCTGGATGGACAGCCAGAATGAAGCTCCCCTACACAGCCATGTCAGACACAGGCCACCACCTTGTTTCAGAAGAGGGACTGGATTGTAGAGAATCACTGATCTTAGAACTGGAGAGAGTGCAGAGACCATCATGTGTAACTCATTGATTTTCAGCTGGGAAACTAAGGCCCAGAGTGGTTAATGAACTGGCCCTGGTGTCATACAGCTAGAGGCAGAGGTGAAGCTGGTTGGTACAGGTCTCCTGACCGTTAGCCACATAATGTCCTTGAATAGCAAGAGAGTGAGGGCAAGGAGGGGTTACTAGGCCTCCCCCTGGCCTGATGGAATGGTGGAAGCAGCCCATCCTTGGAGAGTCACTGTGTCACTGAGGACTGTAGGACACCCTACAGTTCTATCTCCCCAGAAACTGCTGTAGTCGAAATGCAGACAGAGACGGGATCTGCTCAGGCTGTACTCAATCCTGAGGGCCACTTGGCCCACCACAGACCAAGGTGCCAACTGAGAGTAGAGAGCACACAGCATGGTGAGCACATTCCCACCATTATATCTCTGCACCACCCACCCACTCTGGACCTGGAGAGACGTTACAGCCTCAGTCAGATGTGCCCTGAAAGACTTATGCAAACTTATGTGGGAGCACAGAGTGTCACAGAATAGCCTGTGGCCAGTTCTCATGGCCCTGGGAACATCCTTGACCCCGTGGTTAGGTCCCCACTCTGCCTAAGAATTCTGGACAACTCAGTTGTAATTAGAGCCTTGTGCACATGCTCCTCAGATAGCATTTAGATCAAGTAAGTGGAGATAGAGGCCCCACGAGACCTACTTTCCACCTTCCATTTTTCTGAGCTGTCTCATCTCTGAAGAAGGTCACACCAGACATTGCACATTTGTCAGCTCATTTATTCCTTAACAGCAGATCTTTGAGCTGAGTGTCAGCATTTGCCCAAGATCATGCCCTCCTAAGTATCCTAGGGGGCATTTGATAATGGCTCTCTGACTACTAGGCTCTTTCAGCTCTGCTAGGCATCTCTGTTTCTTCAGAGCTCCCTTTTGTGAATGAGGTGAGAGAGGTTTTTTGAACAAAAAACAAAAAACAAACAGTTGCCATCAAGTTGATTGCAGCTCATTGCAAAACCACGTGTGTCAGAATAGAACTGTGCTCCCCAGGGTTTTCAACAGCTGTGACCTTTCAGAAGTAGGTCTCTAGGCCTTTCTTCCCAGGCACCTCTGGGTGGATTTAGGTCACCAATCTTCCAGCTAGTAGCTGTGCTTCACTGTTCTTGTCACCCAGGGACTCCTGAGAAGTTACTATTCT
Organism: Orycteropus afer afer; assembly: GCF_000298275.1. Lineage (NCBI taxonomy): Eukaryota > Metazoa > Chordata > Mammalia > Tubulidentata > Orycteropodidae > Orycteropus > Orycteropus afer. The sequence continues at coordinate 148,171 of NW_006921787.1, read as the reverse complement.
CATTTTATAGATAAGGAACTAGAGAGCTGGATGCAAAGCATTAGCAGGTAGAGCCATCTCTGGGGACCCTTGTTTTACTTGAAAGTCAGCAGGAACTCTCCAGGCAGTGTGTGTGTATGCGTGTGTGTGTGTGTGTGTGTGTTTGTGTCAGGGGTGGGGGGGACAGTGGTCAGCACCTGTGTATCCAATTCATAAGGTGACGTGACTCCAGCTTCCCCCTTCTCCTGTATCCCCACCCCCAACCTCTAGTCTGTCTTCCTTCTCCAGGATACCCATTCATAACTTGTTTTTACCTTCAAATCTGATGTGGATATTTATTTTAAGCTTGAGGAAAGGGTAAACGGATAATGTGTTAAGCTTAATTCTTTATATCTCTAAACTTTAGACCTTGTTTAGATTCTCCCCAAGATACAGCCTCCACCAAGATTTCTGTCAATTTGAATATTAGCAAGTGTTTGGCATTTTCCTGAATAGTAGGCAAAACCATGCTGATATCTCCTTACCAGATTTCAAGACCACTTCAAAGGCTGACAATGCTTTAATGGTGCTCTTTGAAGAATGTGTTGGCTGCATTGGCAGCTCCTCCTTCTCTGGCTGTCTATGATGGCTTGGCTACTGAGGCCTGACTACCAAGGCAAGCAATTCCTTTTGCAAGCTATGACCCACAGTAGCCACTAACTTCCTAGCGTTTCCCAAAGCACTGCTACACAGATCCCCTGTGCAACTTCTCTGCCCCGATGTGAGTAATGATCCCAGCCTTTAGCTCCCTGTCTGCCTGGTGACACCATCAGTTTATGAACTGGAGACCTAGAAGTGTCAAACTGTGTTATGCCCTGTGAATTCTAGGGAGAAACCAGGCTGCATGGTGAGGACAAGTCATGAGCTAGACATGAGTATCAACAATAACCACGACAAATAACTCCTATATCTTGAGTGCCTATGTGTTGGTGCATCCCACATTTTAGTTAATCCTTACAATTTTATATAGCACCTATCATTATTTTCACTTCACAGGCAAGAAAACTAAGTCTCAGAGCAGGTAAAAGACATGCCCAAAGTTATGTAACTAATAATTAGAAGAGCTGGAAATGGAATATATGTTTATTTGTCTATAAAGCCTTAGAAAGAAGATGAACAGAGAGGGAAGATCATTTCAGGCCAGGAAAAAGAATGAGAAAAGGCCCAGCGACCTACAGATGGGAAAAGGGCAGAGTTATCAATGATGATAACACTGAGGGAGTGGGTGTGGGGATGGAAGGGGCTGTTTGGAGATTGGGGACAAAGGAAAATATCAGGAAATGACTCCGCAATTAAGTCATGCTCAGTATATGCCTGGCACTATGTCATGAACTTATCTTGTTCATTCCTTATAAAATCCCAATGAAATAGAAATTACTCCTATTTTTACAGCTGAGATAAATGAAGCTCAGAAAGAGTTTAAAACATACCCAAAGTTGCCAAAAGAATAACTGGCAGAGCTGGATTCCAGTCAGTTTGCTAGACCCCAAGGCTGGGACTGTCCCCAGACCCCTCGCTGCCCTGATTGGGCTTCATTGTCAAGGAAATGACACTGGACTGGAAATTAGGAGATAGGGATCTGCCCTTAATCTTTGTTCGACTTGGCAAGGCACCCATCTCCCTGGGCCTGTTTTCCTCATCTATTAAAAAAAAAGTAGGTAGTTCAAGATAATCTCCAAGGTCTCTTTTAGCTATAAAAACAATAACAACAAATCTTAAAACTATGATGCTATTTGGATGTGCGGACTCATACTCTGCTTGCTGACCAGGCTTTGAGCAAAGGTGACCTGGACTATAATGCCCAAATTGTTGGTGGAGAAGCTGAGAATCTCCTTTCTCTTTTTACAGTAAGGACGTGCTGAATAGGACTGAAACTTGGCATCTGACAAAGGGTTGATTGTTTTCAGTGCCAAGCTATCCTGGTTTCTTGTTGTTCTTTTGGTTCACAACATATCTTCCCTCTGGGCAACTGTGACTTGGGCAAGTATAATCTCATCTTTTCCAACTCAACCAGAAACTCAAAAAGGGACAGGCTGTGATTACAACATACTCTTTCAGTGCTTCTCATCTTTTTTATTCTTTGGTTTGGAATATCCACATTAGGTGAGGGGTTAACATATACAATGTAAAAAGCAAGTTGAGGACATGAGTGAAAAGTTGGCTCTGCCTTTATTTACCACAGCTGGTGCTAGGAGAAAAGAATTGATTTGGGGGTGGGCAGTGAATAGATGTATACTCATTCCAGTTGGTGAGTGAAACTCTTATTTTCCCAGCTCAGCATACCCTTACTTGTTCATGGAAATGAAGGAGTCTAAGAAAACCTTGAGAAAAGTCTGCATGGTGGTCCTGTTCACTGTGGATACTCATGGAGGAGCCCATGAGAGGAGAAGTTGGCCAAACATTCGGCAGTCATTTCTCCAAGAGAAATATCTCCTTATCAGATTTCAAGACCACTTCAAAGGCTGACAATGCTTTAATGGTGCTCTTTGAAGAATGTGTTGGCTGCATTGGCAGCTCCTCCTTCTCTGGCTGTCTATGATGGCTTGGCTACTGAGGCCTGACTACCAAGGCAAGCAATTCCTTTTGCAAGCTATGACCCACAGTAGCCACTAACTTCCTAGCGTTTCCCAAAGCACTGCTACACAGATCCCCTGTGCAACTTCTCTGCCCCGATGTGAGTAATGATCCCAGCCTTTAGCTCCCTGTCTGCCTGGTGACACCATCAGTTTATGATTAGTTTAAGTTTACCATTAGTTCCTATTTATTTTAGTTTACCATTAGTTTATCAGTTTGCAGAGACCCCAGAGGAGCTACTCAGCCAGTGTAAAACCAAAAAACCCCTTGCCATCAAGTTGATCCTGCCTCAAAGCAACCCTATAAGACAGAGTAAAACTGTCCCATAGTGTTTCCAAGCCTACAAATCTTCACAGAAGTAGGCTGTCTCCTCTTCCTCTCACTCTGAGGCTAGTGGGTTCATAGTGCCCACCTTTCAGTTAGCAGCCAAATGCTTAACCACTGTACTTCCAGGGCTCCTACCCAGCCACCCTCGAAAAACCAAACCAAACTCACTGCCATTGACTCTATTCCAACTCATAGCAACCCCCACTGGGTTTCCAAGACTGTAAATCTTTACAGAAGCAGACTGCCCCATCTCTCTTCCATGGAGCAGCTGGTGGGTTCAAACCACCAACTTTTTGTTTAGCATCCCACACCATCAGAGCTCCCTCTCAGCCACTCTAGCCCAGCTAACCTTGTTTATCTTTCTACTCTCAAAATTTCTGTTAGTGTCTTGTTGTTAGGTGTGGTTAATTGGTTCCAACTCATAATGACCCTATATACAATCGAATGAAACACTGCACCACACTCACAATCATTGCTATGTTTGAGCCCTTTATTGCAGCCACTGCATCAGTCTATCTCATTCAAGGTCTTCCTCTTTTTTGCTGACTGTCAACTTTACACAGCATGTTACTGTCTAGCCTATGCCAATCCACTGTTCACAAGTTAGCCCTCTTTTCTAGGGTCTAAAGCTGTCCAGACACAGTGAAAACACATTTTGATTGAGTGAGTAAATATGTCCAATATACAACATAATTCAGGTGCCAGCATCTTATTAGAATTACGATCAATAAAACATCAGTGAATGGACCCCCAGTGAACTGACTGTCCAGCAAGAGATACAGAAATGTAAGATGTGGTAGTTGTTAGGTGCTGTTGAGTCATATCCGACTCAAAGTGACCCCATGCACAGCAGAACGAAACACTGCCCGGTCCCGTTCCAGCTCCATGATCCTTGCTATACTTGAGCCCAACGTCACAGCCACCATGTCAATCCATCTCATTGAAGGCCTTCCCCTCTTTTGTGAATGCTCTACCTTACCAAGCATGACGTCCTTCTCCAGGGAATGGTCCCTTCTGACAACATGACCAAAGGAGGTTAGATGAAGTCTGGCCATTCTCGTTTCCAAGGAGCATTCTGGCTGCACTTCCTCCAGGACAGATCTGTTAGTTCTTTTAGCAGTCCACGGTACTTTCAGCATTCTTCACCAG
>NW_006921787.1:101384-142958 GCF_000298275.1 Orycteropus afer afer | reverse complement strand
AATTTCCACATTCTGTGGGATCACCTTTCTTTGGAATGGGTACAAATATGGATCTCCTCCAGCCAGCTGGCCAGGTAGCTGTTTTCCAAATCTCTTGGTATAACCAAGTGAGTGCCTCCAGTGGGGCATCTCTGTGTTGAAATATCTCAATGGGTATTCTGTCAAAGGGCTTGTTCTTTGCCAATTCCTTCATTGCAGCTTCGACTTCTTCTATCAGTACCATTGGTTCTTGTTCATATGCCACCTCCTGAAATGTATGAAGATCTACAAGTTCTTTTTGGTACAGTGACTCTGTGTATTCTTTCCATCTTCTTTTGATGTTTTCTGCATCATTCAATATTTTGCCTGTAGAATCTTCCAATATTGCAACTTGAGACTTAATTTTCTCCTCAGTTCTTTCAGCTTGAGAAATGCTGAGCATGCTCTTCCCTTTTGGTTTTCTAACTCCAAGTCTTTGCACATTTCATTATAGTAATTGGCTTTGTCTGCTCGAGCTGCTTTTTGAAATCTTCTCTTCAGCTCTTTTCTCTTGTCATTTCTTCCATTTGTTTTGGCTACTCTCCGCTCAAGGGCAAGTTTCAGAGTCTCTTCTGTCATCCATTTTGGTCTTCTTTTCTTGTCTTTTTAGTGACCTCTTGCTGTCTTCATGGATGATATTCTTTATGTCATCCCACAAATTCTTCTGGTTTTCAGTCACTGGTGTTTAATGCATCAAATCTATTCTTTAGATGGTCTCTAAATTCAGGAGGGATATATTCAAGATCATATTTTGGCTCTCGTGAACTTGTTTTAATTGTCTTTAACTTCAAGTTGAACTTGCATATGAGCAGCTGATGGTCTGTTCCACAATCAGCCCATGGCCTGGTTTTGGCTGAAGATATTGAGCTTTTCCATTGCCTCTTGCCACAGAAGTAGTCAATCAATCTGATTCCTGTGTACTCGATCTGGTGGAGTCCATGTGTATATCCACTTTGTGTTGTTGAAAAAAGTTATTTGTGATGAATAAGTTGTTCATCTTGCAAAATTCTACCATGTGATTTCCAGCATCATTTCTATCACCAAGACCAAATTTTCCAACTACCAGTGATTCTTCTTTGTTTCCAACTTTTGCATTTCCTGTGCAGTTGATTCCATAAGAAAAGTGGAAGCACAGTGCATTTCCATCTTGAATGTTGGTGGAGCCTTTTTAGGGCTGGTGTGTGCCTTCTGGTGTCTCAGCTCCCCATCTTCCTCCAGGCCTGCATTTAAACATCAACTCTAGGAGCCCTTTCCAGGTCAGTCCATTACAGCAGAAGGATCTTTCTAGAGATCAAAGACTCCTTAAGGACTGATAGAATATGAGCTGAGTAAAATGCCTTTTGAATGAGTAATTTTGGGAGGACAGTTTTCTTAATCATTTTATTCTTTGAGTAATTAAGAAAGATTAAAAATACCTAAACTCTTGGAAGAAGGAAGGGGCCATCCACTTCTCAAAGATTTGGCCAGTGGAAACCTTATGAATAGCAGTGAAACACCATCTGATGTATTACTGAAAACTCTCAGGAAGATCCCCTTTTCCTGCCTGCAATGTACTTGCCCTTTGGCAATCCCCTTTTTATCTTTCACAACCCCACTCATCTTTCAAAACTGAAGGGTTTTGTCTTCTCTGAAATTTTCCTTATCAACTCAAGCTGAGCTGAGCAACACCTCCTTAAAGTTATCAAACCAGTTGCTGTTGAGATGATTCTGGACTCATGACAACTCCATGTGTATCAGAGTAGAACTGCTCCAAAGGGTTTTCAAGACTCTGACTTTTTGGAAGCGGATTACCAGGCCTTTCTTCTGATAGTGCCTTTGGGTGGACTTGAACCTCCAACCTTTTGGTTAGCAGCCATGTGCTTAACTATTTTCACTACCTAGAGACTTCCTTAGGAGCTCTGGTGGCGTAGTGCCTAAGGCATTTGACTGCTAACCAGAAGGCTGGCAGTTCAAACCCACCAACCACTCCTCGGAAGGAAGATTGGGCAACCTACTTCTGTAGTGACACTGCTTCGGAAACCCAAGGAGGGGTCGCTATGAGTTGGATCCAACTTGACAGCAGGGAGTTTGGTAGAAACTTCCTTAAAGCTATTATTACTGATTAAATCTGATGACTAGGTTACATGCTTCTCCCTTATATGCAGTTCCTGGGGGAGGTATATTTTTATTTATGAACTCAGCACCCGGTCATAGCCTGGCATATAGAAGGATTTCTATCAAGGCAGGTTGAATTAATGAGCTACAAGGAGGAACAAATCAATCTTAGAAGAAATACAACCAGAATCCTCTTTAGAAGTGAGGTCGGTGAGACTTCTGCTCACTTACTTTGGACACGACATCAGGAAAGTCATAATCACTAGAAAGGGACATCATGTTTGGTAGAGTAGAAGGTCAGCAAGAAGGAGGGAAACTTTCCATGAGTTGGATTGACCCAACAATCACAGCAATGGACTCAAAAATACCAGGAAACTTGAAAACGTCACAGAACTAGGCAGCATTTCACTGTGTTATGCATAAGGCCACCATGAGCTGGAACCGACTTGATAGGAACTAACAACAACAATAGGAGCTCTGGTAGCATAGTGGCTAAAGCACTTGACTGCTAACCAGAAGGTTGGTGGTTCAAACCCACCAGCCACTCCTCGGAAGGAAGGTTGGGCAATCCTACTTCCGAAGTGATACTGCCTCGGAAACCCAAGGAGGGGTCGCTATGAGTCGGGGCCGACTCGACGGCACATAACAACAACAACAACAATAAAAGGTAGCATTGGATCATGTCTGAGAGCTTGAAGCAATTTAGGAAGTTATGTTACTTGAATTGTGAGTACTATTGTTTCATTTCATTTGACTTCAGAGGCACAAAAAGAAAAAAAAAAAAAAAAAAACTCAAACAGTTAAGAACCCCTCCCAATATTTTAGGGGATGAGGAAAAACATCTATCTCTTAGTAGAAAAAAAAGACCATTCCAAAGTTGATCAAAATAAATTTCAGGGTAGTTGGAATGTTGTTCCTGTATACTCATCCCCATGCTTTCCTGTTTTTCCTGGGACCATCAGCATCCTGCAGGCGCTGACGGCAGAGGATGTCAGAGTCACAAACCTGTTCTGAGCCAGCGCACAGTGCAGCCCAAGCCCTGCCCTGGCCAGCCCCATGGGCCCCATGGGCCTGCTGTGTCCCAAGTCAAAAGTCATGACAACATGACCGGAAAGACAGTTTCCACAGGACATGCTAAAAAGATGGCAACTTTTCTGCCTCTCAAAAGATGAGCCCCACTCTGGGTGTTAAAAGATTTATAATCAATCTCATGAGGACACCAACACAGGAGCCCAGAGGCTGTTGTGTAGGAAGGCTGCTATCAGTGGGGCCTGTAAGTCTGAGAGCAGCTTCTGTGGATGGGAAAGGCCCCTCCTGTGGACAAAGCAGCAGTAAACAGCCCAGGCTTCCTGCAGAGGAGAACAGATCATCCTGAAAGGCCAAACTGATATTGAAAACAAAAACCAACAGCCCAACTTCTGGAGCTAGGACTCTTGGTTAGAAAGCAACTGAATCTAGAGAAAAGGAAGCTGGGGAGCAGAAGTGGGCAGCATTTTTGTCCTTTCTTGTGGCCTTTCATGACACAGCTACTTCCATGATTTTAAGGGCTTTGCAAGGGGAGCACCTTGGTTTCATGCACACTTTTTGGCTTTTAAAGGTCTGGTGATGATTCTCCCCAAGAACATTCCAGTTTCTGTGGCCCAGTAATTATTTTGGCACTCTACTTTTTCTTAGACTGGCTTCCAGATTTAGTTCATTTACATTTGACCTCTTTTTATTTATTTATTTTTTCTCTTGTTCCTTTTGAAATTCTTTTCTAGATTTGACTTCCCTTCTAGTTTTTTCCCTCTAAACTCTCACCCCTCCCACCGGTGGAACACAGACCCTTTTCAATTGGTTAAGTTTACAGACCAGGTATTTGGCACCATCTAGTGGTGAGTGGAAAGATGCCAGTTTAGTTTTTGGCCACTTGAGGTTGAAACTGCCTGAGAATAATATTCAGGTATTGATCCAAGTCATTAAGCAATGAATTTAAATACAAAGATCAATAAAACAAACCAAACCAACAACAAAAAACACACACTGTGAGAATTTGGATTATGCTAGTACAAATGGGTCGTTAGGTTTGCACTGTACCGTTTGTGTGGAAGACTCACGGCTGCAGTGCTGCCAGGCCTAGTCTAGGACCTAGAGATCTTGAGATTTATTTTGCACCCAACTTAAAAAAAGAGCACTGCAACTAGGATTTTCTGGTTTGACTTAAGAGTGATTCTAAATCTTCCCAATTCCTTTTCTACTTACTAAATGCTCGTAGAACAGAACTTCTTTTTTATTTCCAAATTATTGTAGTAAGTACATATGAAACAAAACCATTGCCATTTCAACATTATTCAAAACTCAGTTACATTAAATACATTCATCATGTTATGCATCCATCACCACTACCCATTTCCAAATTTTCCATTACTTTTAACAGAACCTCAGTGTCTCCTAACCAATGCGTGCTCCTTTTTCACTCCCTCCCAACTGCCTGAGTAACCACCAACACAGAGCTTTATTTTTTCTGTCAGCTTTGCTCTCTGTTGGAATGAACCTCTCCAGTACATCACAGCCACTGTCAGTCCTGTATGCCTCAGCCAGGTGAGTTTCCCTGATCGCAGAGGCAGAGGATGGAGCTAGACTGGTCATTAATCCTCCTAGGTCCATCCTTCAGAATCTGATTCACTAGGTCTAGATCGAGCCCAGAAATCTGCATTTGCAACAACCTATCAGGTGATTCTGACACAGGTGACATTTGGATGTAGGAATGAGGCTCATCAAGGTGGGGAAATGGCTCCAAATGGTAAACCTATGGCTACAGAAGACAAGTATTGCCAACCTCATACTTTCTGCCAATGTCACATACTTCCATAACCTTACACACCAGTAGTTTGGGGCCATTTAAGATACAATTTAAAATACGTATCAACTTCCAATTAAGGTCAAAGATGGCTTTTTGGATGGCCGGGGCTTTCATCTGTTGAAAGGGTATCACTTGTTGCTAGAATAATCTGCTTAGATCAAGCTGACATGTGGTGGAGGGGCTGGGAGGGTTGGTTTCCCTCTATTCAAAACACCTAGAGATGTATTTCTGTTTTCTCTTTGGATACCAGAAGGAAAGACATTCACTGAAAACACAAAGCAAGGTGATGCTTGCACAGAAGGGGAATCACAGAAACCCTGGCCTTTGAGTTCTGTAGTGTACGGGGATTTCAAAAGCCACAGACACTGAGGAAACATGCCACAGTAATTTCCCGTCCAATAGTCCCTTTTGCTTTCATGAGATAGAGAAAAATAATAATTCTGAATGCATAGGGCAAAGTCTAAAGAAGATCTCAGGAAGAAATGCATCATGGAATAGTATTAAAACATTGTTAAGAGTCTCATTTAAAATCTGCAGTGAATCATAATTTAGGGGGTTACTATTACAATGTTTTCATTTCTGAGTTGAATGAAGTTGGCACAGGACAGGAGAGTTCTGACTCGCGGACTTTCACTCCCAGGCCCAGAGGCTAAGTGTACTGTCTTGGGAGGCAGACATTTCTGAGATTAAACCTGGCCTTCACTGCTACTACCTGGTGACCTCACGTCTTGGTTTCCTTATTTGTAAAATGGAAAAAGTTAATAGTACCTTGTTGATTCTCCTTGTTGGGAGGATCAAGTGAAACTGTATAATGTTTGATATAAAAAAACAAAAACATGGCTGCCTTTGAGTCAATTCCAACTCATGGCTACCCCACGGGTGTCAGAGTAGAACTGTGCTCCGTAAGGTCTTCAGTGGCTGATTTCTCAGAAATAGATTTTTAAGCCTTTGTTCCAAAGTGCCTCTGGGTGTACTCAAACCTCCAAAGTTTCAGTTAGCAGAAGAGTGCATTAACCGCACCACCTAGGGACTCCTTGGTATATAATAAGTGCTTGATAAATACTTGCCATTATTATCTGAAGGCATTATAACTCGTTCAAAGAAGTCAATGTAAATTTTAAGTAGGTGTAATACATTTTTGTGTGTGTGTGTGTGAATGAGAAAGTATCATCTTTAGGCTAAACACAAGAACTATTTTATTTTTCTTTTTGTCTTGGGCTTTGATTTTTTTTTTTTTTTAAATCCTCCCTAAATGTTACAAGCAAATGAACTAAAGGAAATTTACAACTGTGGGGAGTCATTAAATCAGAAGGCCTCCCTTGGGACTGGGTGGAAGCCCATTGCTCCAGCCCATGGAATCTTTAGTGAATGCCCTTCCCGGGACTGGACAGAATGATGCAGGGCTGATTTTCCATCTGTGATTTCTGTGATACTGGGTGGACGGTTCCCACTGACTAATCTGAGACCTATTTTTACATGACTGCTCTCTTTCCACACGGAAAACCACATTTAATGGGTGAAACCATGGTCCTGGAACCTTTGCATTCCATGATGGTTAGGACCATTTCCTAGTTCATTTCCCCAAAATCCGATCACCAAAAGAAATTGAAACTATGAAAGTCAATCTGATATAACAAGAATTTCCCCAACTCCAGCCATTCAACTCAAGTTGCAAAGCCTTGTTAGTGTGGAGCCCACTAACTGGGATGTATTAGGGCTATTATTGCTCAAGAAATGAAGATAAATTAGCCTCTGCACAACAGGCAACATGTTTCAAATAGCCCTGGATTTTGGAGTCAGAGGATCTGCTTTTAAATCCTATTTACAAACTATGATCTTAAGTTTTTCTTTGTCACCCTCTGTTTATTCATATGTAAAACAAGGCAATAAAAACTATCTAACAGGGTCAGGAGCTCTGGTAGCATAGTGCCTAAGGCACTTGACTGCTAACCAGGAGGCTGGAGGTTCAAACCACCAGCCACTCCTGGGAAGGAAGGTTGGGCAACCCTACTTCCATAGTGATAACTGCCTCGGAAACCCAAGGAGGGGTCGCTAGGAGTCGGGGCCGACTCGATGGCAAATAACAACAACAGGGTCACAGTGAAGAGTGAAACTGACGTATGTGAAACTTGTATAATGCTTGATGCGTTAATATTAGTTGAATCTGAGTATGTGGAGGGGAAATGTTGGTGGCTTGGTAAAATTAAGATCAAAAAAGGATTATAGAAAACTAGAAAATAAACTTTTATAGAACATTTGTAAGCCTACACCAGACAGTATTTTCTCAATGAAGTCAGTCATGACAGAGCAACATTTTTAGTTTAAGTAAAAGAAGAGTTAGTCTATTTATTAGAAATTTCCAGAGAGGTGTAAATTCTTGCCTGATAAGGGCCCTTGGTATTGGTAGTAGTGAACAACCCAGTCAAATCCTCTCTTGGAGAACTATAAATTTCCAGGTGAATCCAGAGAAGGAGATTCTCTTCAGTTAGGTTGTAATCTGAGTAGTGCTGAACCTCTGCCCCCGTTCACATGCATCCTGTTGTAATTATAGGTCTTAAAAATTGGGTCTCAGAATAGCGGCATGGATGACAGTCTGAATGCCCACAGCCCTTTGTGTTAGATCCTCATTACTGATGGGGATATCTCCATGTTTATTTCTTGCAGCCTTTAAGAGTCAAATCAATTTATTCTGGTTCAGTAACTCTTAAGTACTAATGCAATGTGCCGCCCTCCAGTCGGAAACGACTCATAGCGACCCCTCCTTGGGTTTCCGAGGCAGTATTATTACGGAAGTAGATTGTCCAACCTTCCTTCCAGGAGTGGCTGGTGGGTTTGAACTGCCAGCCCTCTGGTTAGCAGTCAAGTGCCTTAGGCACTATGCCATCAGAGCTCTAGGCAGTTTCAAAAAGCTTTTGTTTTAAAGCAATCAGATATCCGAGAAACCAGTTTAAAAGATGTAAAATTCAGTATATTGTTTTGGAAAGATGTTGATTTGTTGTTGTTGTTGTTAATTATTGTGGTAAAACATACATAACATAAACTTTGGCATTTTAACCATTTTCAAGTAGGCAGTTCAATGGCACCAATAACATTCACAGTGTTGTTCAATCTTCATCACTATCTAGTTCCAAAATTTTTCATCACCCCAAAGATAAACTCTGTGCCCATTAAGAAACAACTCCCCAGTCCCCCACTCTCCAGCCCCTGGTAACTTCAAGAGGTGGAGTTTTGAGGATAAAGAAAGCTAGACAGCAGGAAATAGTGTTTTATTGCTAGGAGGAGCTCACTGTGTGATTATGCTATTGGCTTTCTTTTGCCTTCACTTCACCACATAGCTGGGGAAGATACAAAGCAGAAAGTGTCCAACAAGGTAGGAATTCGGAGAATTCAACAACTTAACAAAGTTTTGGGGAAAAGCCATTAAGAGATTCTGAGCTGCTGGAAAGTCAAGAAAAAGTCTAACATATGAGAGTAGTTAGAAAGCTGTGCTTTAGTCATGGCTGAGGAGAACAAAGGCTAGATGTGAACAATGGTTACTATCGAGTAGTAACTGATGGTTGTTGGAAAACGTTCTTAATTGCATTGAATGTTCTTAATTACATTTAAAAAATGTAACTTCTAACTGTGTTTTATCTACATAATGATAAATAACCGTACTTGGTACTGAAGCTTAACCAATTTAATAAGGAATTCTAACCGTTCAGTATTAGGAAAATGCTAAAATTTCTTTCTTTAGGAAATAAAATTAAATAGAGATGTTGCCATTTTCTTGGGTTCAATTAATCATTCTCATTGTTGGACCAAAGAACTCAATTTCCAGGTAATATTTCTGAAAATAAATGAATATATGAAAATTGGCCTTGCAAACCAAAATCTATAAGTAAGAGGATTCACAATGCATATATAGTTTTATAAATGAACTAAAACAGATAAATTAGAAAATTGTTATTCACTTTTAAAAGCATTAATAAATCACTTAAAAATATATAGGATGCCTTTAAATAGTAAGTTTGCTAATGAATGTAAGATGACTTTGATAGACACATTTGAGTTACATATCTGTTATATGAAATAAGGAATATCAGGAATTCAATTTAGCATGGATTTGCCATAGCTATCAAATATTACACCTGCCCTCGTCTACAGAAAAAACAGAATTTATTCAACACTTAATTCTAAATTTTCCTGTATCTGTCCATTAAAATAGTCTCTGTAAGTGCTGAGATCAGGAAAACAATGTTATGGATCTAGTTCCAGTTATTATGAGCACCAATAATCATAAAAACCTCACTTCTAAAAGCATCTGATACAGACTGAGAAGAAATTACTTTAGGAAAGCAATAAACAAAAAAATTCCAGCTTGCATGTTGAATTTTTTCCTATAAATCAACAAGAATAGAATACTTTATTGCTCAATTATTATTTTTTTCCGATGAAAATAGAATTCTTGTACTAAAAAAGAATTTACTACTATCATGGTGCTGTAAATTGCTTAATATGGCTCTTCTAGTGTCTCCCAGCAAAACACTGGGTGGAACAGTAAATGTGAGGTGCTTGTGGTCTACCAAAGAGTTTGGACAGCTTCTTAGTAAGGTAAATAAGGTACATGGCACCCTTTTGGTGAGAGACCATGGAAATAAGTTGTATAGAACCCTAATGTGGGGATTGGTCAGTTTTGTCATTTCACTAGGTTTAAAATGAGCAAGCCCACCTAGTGGTGGAAAAGGGGGATCTCACTACCATCAAAAGAGAAGAGCCACAGGTGGAATGGGGTGTGTTCTTGGACCTGAGATCCCTGTGCCAGATCCCCTTGGTAGAGAGATGGGAGTTGCAGAGGCAGAGAACCAAGAGACTAGCATAAGACAGAGCAGTGGGCTTGCTGGCCCAGAGAGTGAGAAAGCTGAGTGCCTTTGGGCAGGAGGCTTGCTGGTGGAGTGGGATGCACCTACGTGTATTATGTTGTTGTTATGTGCCGTCGAGTGAACCCGACTCACAGCGACCCCTCCTTGGGTTTCCGTGGCAGTATCACTAAGGAAGTAGATTGCCCCATCTTCCTTCCCAGGAGTGGTGGGTTTGAACCGCCAGTCTTTTGATTAGCAGTCAAGTGCCTTAGGCACTACACTACCAGAGCTCCCACGTGTAGTATGGACAGAGCTAAAAAAACTTTGTGACACTTATCTGAGCAGGGCAGAGGCCAAGCCAAGAGGCTATGGGCCAAAGAGAGGCGTGCCTGAGGGCATAGCAGAGGGAAGGTTATTCTGTTCAAAGATTTGTATCCTTAGAGTGTTCCTGAACCTGAATCAAACCTGAATCATAACCTGTTACTTCCCTAATAAACCCACAATTAAGAGTATTGTTCTGTGTGGTACTGCAATGAATTATTGAATTCAGCAGAGAAGTAGTGAGTGCTGTGGGAGGGACGATTGGTGTCAGAATTGGTAAAAAGGTTGGAAGGTAGCAGTATGTCTGGTCTCAGACCTTGGGCCTTGGGCTGCCGATGGCGATGCTATCTCTCTCTCATAAAGTTAGAGGAGGTCAGAGGAGGATGCTGCCTTCAAGCCCTTTTGCAACCATGTAGCAGGAAACTCACAGAAATACTCTTAAGGTTCATAAACATACTTCAAGACTGAAATAGTCTCATGCCGGGAAACAAAAGTGATCAGGATGGATCAATTTTTATTTAATCTTCCTAAAGCAAACTGAGCAGACCTAACCTTGTGTATTCTTTTCTTATCTGTGTCCTTGCTGAGAGACAAATTGAAATAGAGGATCATGGACCCACATGTGTGCTCTTTCTACCCCAGTGGATGGCTGGTAACATTTAGAAATAACTAGGAAGAGTTGTTAAGGAGCTGTGGTGGTGTAGTGGTTAAGGCATTGGGCTGCTAACCAAAAGGCTGCGGTTCAAACCCACCAGCTGTTCTATGGAAGAAAGGTGAGGCAGTCTGATTCCACAAAGATTTATAGCCTTTGAAACCCAATGGGGGTCATTATAAGTTGTAATCTACTCTATGGCAGTGAGTTGGTTTTTTTTTTTTTTTGAGGAAGAGTTGTTGGATGACCATTGATACTCTCCCTCTTTTGAGAAGTTGATAAAGATGTGAGTATATTGATATCTGCACCTGACATTGAGTCTGATGCACCATACATCCTCTCATTCATTCACTGACTGAGCTCACTCAGCCACTGCCCACACTTAGGATGATCACAATTGCCTGCAGGAATAAGAATGTTTCTGTGGCTGTTTCTAGCAGTATGAGACGTAGGAGCAATAGTGTATAATTTTTATTACAACAGAGTGTCTTAACCATAACTACCCACCATAGTCTGGTGACGATCTTGCTGTTCTTGAAGCCACATAGCTTAATTCTCCTTTCAGGAGGCTGAGTTGTAGTATGCTTACACTGGATCCTATGAAGCTGTCAATTATTTTCCCGTAGGCCACATATCAGGATTTGATTCTTTGAAAGCATGACCTCATTTGCTTTCATTCTTTCATTCAACTAGCATTTGTTAAGCAACTTCTCTGTTGTGCCTGACACTCTGTTACTATCAGATAATTTCTTTTTCTTCCCCAATACACCAAGTCCAAGGAGGTCCTTGCTGAGCATCTCCAGGAGAGACTGGGCTAGTCTTTGGCCATGCAGTTGTTCACACTGGGCCAGCCAGCTTCAACAAAGATGGTTTTCCCCTCAAATTCTCCACTCACCACCTTGAAAATTCCTGTGTAATCAAAAAGAAATGGAGCATCTTCCTATGTCCCTCAAAGATATCTGACATTGTTGAGTTACCATGCTGTTCCTGGATTATTCAGAATTGTAGTGAGGGCACCAAAGGTCACAGCTTCATTGTAAAGTAGAACCAGAGGATTCATGGCTATTAAAGAAAAGATGGTTTAGACAAACATCAGAAAGATGGTGCCATCTGAGAGGGAGCCAGCAATGCAACTCTATGACAGGAAACATTTCCAGAGGGAAGCTGATGGAAGTTGAGACAATAAAGCTGTGCTGAAGGAGAGATAAGCAGGATGCCAAAGCGTTCAGAGATGCTTTGGCATCATCCCAAAGGCTTTCTTTTTCCAGTCTTAGGAGACTGAGTTAAAGTTGTCTGTGAAACAGATATCTCCTGGCATCAATTGTCCTGGGATAATGCCATTTTGATGCCATGGCCATTCTGAAATGGCTTTTGTGCTGCTATTTTGACCCAGAGGAGATAATAGTTTATTATGCTATAATCCAGTGTGCAAAGGATATAATCTACACTTTAAGTTGCAGCAGATACTGTCAAATGGATAATTTATTCAGTGGTCCTCAAAACAAGTGCTATAGCCTTTCTCATTCAATTACCTATTAATTGCTGCTGTCTTCCCCATTTCTTCAAATAAGAAGCAAAAAGACCGAGGGAGATTAAAGGCCTTTCATAAAATCACAAAATTGCTAAGTCTGGGAGCTGCCAAGGAAAGCCCTTCTTGTTTCAATATGATGTAAGGGGAGGTAATAGGTAAAATAATTTCTCAATTTTTATCCCAACTCCTATTCAGCCATATATAAAAGCATTTGTCAATAGAATGTAGTAGAAAGACTCAGATCCTGGGAGGTAATGTGCTGGATCCAGCTAGTATTAGCTTTCAAGAGCTGAAGCCAATAGTGCACATTTCTTTCCAGTTCCTTGGTTGGTTATGCTAGCAAGATTGATAGCTTGAATTGACCTGATGGGAGTATTTATGCCATAACAATTGACAAAAGCTACATATCAGGACTTCCCATACACCCTCTGTCCAGCACACCACTGGATCTAGGTTAGAATTATTGTCCTTCCAATGGTATATAATCCCTGGCTAATCCCTTGACCCCTCTGAGTCTTGATTATTTTTTTTTTTTAATTGTGATTTGGGTGAAAGTTTACAGAGCCAACTCACTTTCCATACAGCAGTTCACATACACTTTGTCTCATGACATTGACATTTTACCCCAATGCAACACCTCCCCTCCCTCTTCCTCCCCATAGTTACCTCTTCCCTGTGTCCATCCCTCCATGCACTCCTGCCCCCTGAACTGTCTCCCTGTGCATAAACAGCCCTTCTTTCTCCCATGATTGTTCTCTCCAAGGGATGTATCTACCTCAGGTACATGTTTAATTCTTATGCCTGTCTTTTATTTGGCTGCAAACCACAGGTGTTGGTTCAATTACAGACCTGAAGGGCAGCTAGGGACCATAGTCTCAGTGGTTCCACCAGGCTCTATCACACCAGCAAACCTGGTCTCCCTTTTTTTTTCCAAATGATTTTGAGTTTTGTTTCACATTGTTCTCCCTCTCTATCCAGGATCTCCTCCAAAGATCACCCTCTGAGTGGTTGACAGTGGTAGTTGGGCACTATTTAGTTCTTCTGGTCTCATAGTTGTATAGGCTGAGGATCACATGGTGTACCAGTCACGAGGACAAATTGTTTCCATGAATCTTTGGTTTTCTTCATTCTTCTTTGCTCTGAGCCTTGATTCGGTCCTCTATAAATGGAAGCTCAGAATACCTGCCACACAGGCTTGTTCTGACTCATTTAAAAAAAATTTTTTAAATATGAGTATAAATATAGGGTGAACATTTACACCAAGTAGATACACTCCTTAGAACAGTCATCATAGGAGAACAGAAGGGCAGTATTTGCACAAGGAGATAGCTCAGGGGGCAGGAATGCATAGGAAAGAAGGACACAGGGAAGAGGTAACTACAGGGTAAGTGGGAAGAGAGCTGTTACATTGTGGGGGTTGCAGTCAATATCATGAAACAAAATGTGTATGAGCTGCTGTATATGAAAATTAATTTTCTCTGTAAACTTTCACACAAATCACAATAAAAATAATACTAAAAAAAGTATGTAAAACACCTGGCACAGAATAGGCTTTTCAAAGCAGTAGCTTTTATTGTTATAACTGCAAATAAACATCTAGTTTCTAACCTTAATAAGATATCCAGTGCCCTCCTCTTTTACATTACCTGGGAGGGAAATGACTGCTTTTAGGAGGAAGGGTATTGAGAGAGGAGGGACCATATGGGATCTCTATATTCTTAAAAATAGGTACAGAGACCCATGTACGTACGGATTGTGAGGACAGCACAGGACCAGGCAATGTTTTGTTCTGTTGCACATAAGGTCACTGTGAGTTGTAAGTGATTCAACAGCACCTAAGAACAACAATAACATGGGCACCATGTCCATGTTGTGACTGGCACAGGCCTGCCATGTGTCACATGCTTTGGGAATGTTAGGGAGCTTTCCTAAAAGACCAGTGACAAGATATCTTTCTCATGACCTCAGTAACCCTTAGGCAGACATGTTCTAGAGTATTTCATTCATCCATTTCACAAAGCATCATACATAGGCAGGTATTAGTCTAAAGCTGGAGTACTTGACTGGTACAAATGGGTGAAGCTCTTGGCTGCTAACCAAAAGTTCAGAAGTTTTAGTCCACACAGAGGTGCCTCAGAAGAAACATCTGGCAATCTGCTGCCAAAAATAAGCCATTGAAAGTTACATAGAGCTCAGCTTTACTCTAACACACGTGGATCACCATGAGTCAGAATCAACTCAATGGCAGCGGGACCAGAGTCTAAAGTTTCCATTTATAAAAAATATTTTTCTCTAAGACTTGACTTTATTTAGCTCATGAAGCAAAAAAAGACAAAATGCAAGAGAGTGATAAACACACAATTCATGCTAATATTTATCTCTTGGGGAGGTAGAAGGATAGCAGATTGAAGGATGTAAATTGGTATTATGTACTTACTAGTTCTTAGGTTAAGCTATGGCTTCACAAGTGTTCATTATATTATACTACATATTCTTTTTTAATATATCAAATATTAAAACAATAATATACTTCAGCCTGGTAGTTTTCCATTTTGAAGGGAGGTGCAAATGGTTACAAGTCACCCACTGACTTGACTGAAGTTCACCCAGTGTTGTTTCAAGAAGTGATACTGTTTTTCTTTTTCCCACAGGAGGCAAAAAGTCACCTCATGGTCATGGGCAGGCAGATTTGATAGGAGGCAGGATGGGCATGTGGGGCATCTTCCTACCAAATTGTGTCATCCTTGGAAGTCATGCTATTTCTCTGTGCATCTAAACTGAGCCTCTCGGGACCAACTTGTTCAGTCCAGATTCAGGGTGAAGGCCTCGGGCTGAGCATCTCCCAGAGGAACACCTTCCATTCAGGTGAAGCTGACATCTGGACTCATAAGCAACCATCTATGACAGAGCCTGATGGTACTGTGGTCATCCCATCATCACATCCATCTCACATCCCTGGCTTCACAGACAGCAGCAGGACCACCCAGAGTCCTTGGCAGTACTGGCAGTGGGACTCAGGTCTCCAACCTTGGAGTGGGCTTTTTCCTCTCTCGGGAGCCTCAAATGATAGCAGCTTTGAACAGAGAGGAGATAATGCTACAAACTGATGGTGCAATGGTGTCAGGAAGTTTTCTTGACAATGCAGCCCACATTTCCTTTTCCTTAATTCCATCCCATTACTCCTACTTAAGGCTCCTTGTGCCAGGCCACAGAATTCCTTTTCCTGCTGTTTATACCTTTTAGCTGTTGTCATACTCCCTTTCCCCTTAATCCTAATTTAGTGAAATTTTACAGATTTAGCTGCCCTAATCTTTCTTCATAACTAATCCCTCTTGTCCTTGATTCATTTGGTTATCCTTTGGACTATCTCCAATATCCCCTCCCCCTGCTGCCACACACACACACACACACACACACACAACTACTGGGTCATGCCCTATCCCTTATTTCTCACCCCAACGTACACACTTCTGTCTATATTTCAGAGTCTGTATATCTGTCTCCAAACATCAAAGTAGATCCTTAGTAAGGCAGAGAAATTTGTGATTTGGCCAATCCAGATAAAATTATTTTTTTTTAAGTCAAACAAGTATATTGTAAAAAACTACTTAAACATTCTAAAGGAGCTCTGGTGGTGCAGTGCCTAAAGCATTTGACAGCCAACCAGACGGTTGGTGGTTCAAAACCAATAGCCACTCTGATGAAGGAAGACACGGCAATCTATTTCTGTAAAGATTACTGCCTCAGAACCTCAATGGAGGTCTCTATGAGTCAGAATTGACTTGATGGTAGTGGGTTTTTGGTTAATGCATTCTGATGAGGGCAGTGTTGTTTTAGTGGTAGAATTCTCACCTACCATGTGTGAGCCTGAATTTAATTCCTGGCTAATGTATCTCATGTACAACCACCTCCTAACTCTCAGTGGAGGCTTGCATGTTGCTGCAATGCTGAGCAAGTTTCAGTGGCATTTTCAGACTAAAGCAGACTAGGAAGAAAGGCCTGGCAAACTGATGAAAACCCTAGGGATCACAATGGTCTGATGCCATTTTATATGAGGTGGCCATGAGTGGGGGCTGACTTGATGGCGGCTAACAATAATAACAAATGCATTCTGATACTTTAATCCCTTTATTCTAGCACAAGACTAATAATTCTTAGGTGAAATAGATATTCTTCATGAATATTAAGTAGGAACAGTAATAACAATGGGGAGCCACTGCTTTCTACACTATCCAGCTTTTGTTTTGAATTTAATTCATTCATTTTACAATTATTTACTAATTCCTTTTTTTGTATTGGATGCCTTACTACCTTATTATAAATATAACAGACATGGTACTTGTAATCGAGTCATAAACAAGTAAACTTACAAGGAGCTTACAATCTAGTCACAAACAAATAAACAAATACATAAGCAAATAAATCTATTACTACAAATTGTGATGAGTGCTAGGAATGAAATAAACAGGGCACATAATAGAGAACATATTCCCCACACTCTGGCCCACAGCACTCCCTTCTTTAAATAATCTGTCCTTATTCAGTTACTCATGCTTATTATGGTCATTCCCTTGACCTTGTTATTACAATCAACACAATCCTTCCATGATTCCATTGTTTCCCAATATCCCTTGTCAGCCACCACCTTCTTTCTCTCCAGTTCACTGTCTCTAGTACCCCAATTTCAACAATCTTTTGACACTTGGGGACTTACAATCCAATTATTTTAGCACCGTTTCCTGTTTCTCACCCCTTGACACCTGCTTAACTCAGTGCAGCTGGGGAAACCAGACAACCATGATGACAGGTCCTCTCTAAGGTCTTGTCCATTAATCTCCTGTGAGGTTTTAAGGCTGTCCAGTAATTATATTGTATCATGAAAACACAATAGTCACTCTTTCTCTTCTAGGTCACTCTCTTCAAACCAATCACCTCTTCCACCTTCGCTGCCTCTAGCTAATGACCTCAATTTTTACTTCAATGAGGAAAATTGTGTTGTTGTTGTTGTTATGTGCCTTCGAGTCAGCCCAACTCATAGCAACCCCTCCTTGGGTTTCCAAGGCAGTATCACTACAGAAGTAGATCACCCAACCTTCCTTCCGAGGAGTGGGAGGAAAATGTAGCAATCCCAAAAGAACTTCCACAACTTCCATCTACCATATCTCTCCACTTACCTGCATCTGTTCATCTTCTCTCCTGTTCCTATAGATGAAGTGTCCAGGCTTCTAGCTTAGGCCCTTCTCATGTGCACTGCATCCAGTAGCCTCTCAACCACCCAGGGATTTTGCTCTAGAACTCTTTTCTTTCTCTTCTGCATCACTGATTTTTCTCTCTCTACTGACTCAATCCCACATATGCACAAGCATGCTGTCATTTCTCCCATTTTAAAAGCAGAACAGAGCAAAACACAAACAAAAAATATTTTCTGATTCCACTTTTCCTTTTGGTTGATGACCCATTCCTTCCTCCAACAACCCTCATCTTTTTTTTTTTTTTTTTTCCTTACAGCAAAACTCCTTAAAAGAGTTATCTCCACCTGCTGCCACCAATTACTCTCCTCCTTTCCTCTCTTGGAAGATTCTTACTGGTTAAGTGCTCAGCTGCTAACCAAAAGATTGGCAGTTACAAAGCACCAGCCCCTCAGTGAGAGAGATGTGGCAGTCTGCTTTGATAACGGTCTTGGAAACCCTATAGGGTCACTATGAGTCAGAATTGAATCAGCAGGTTTGGTTTGGTTTGTGCTATGTAAATTTTCCAAGGAGTTTAAAACTTCCTCCTGAGTAGGTAACAAAAGTCCAAAAAGCTTATCCAGAGGCATAGTTATGGACATGAAGGTTTATTCAGAAAAGAAACAAAGAATAAGGTGAGAAAGATTTAAAAAAAAAAGAAGAAGAAAGCAGGCTTACAAACGTTGCTAGCAATTCAGCATCCAGTGGCAGAGGGCTGGAGTGGATCCAAGATGACTGGTGACCTCTTCCCACTTTGTGGGGATAGTTATACCTGAGTTTAAGGAATTGGGGATGGGGGCTATGTGACTAGGAATGGAAAGCTACATGAGTGGCTTTAGACTTGATAGCACCAGCCCTGATTGGGAGGGGGCCCGCTGGGCCATGCCCTACAACCACCACCTGTGTGTGCTCTGATAAGACACTGCTGTTAGTAAGCTTTATGGCTTCAAACTATTCTCAGGACAGGTTAATAAGTTACAGGTAAGGTGGTTAATACCTGACAGGGGGGGAGCAGGGGAATATGTGACAAGGGTAGATAGGGGAAATGGCTTGTAGTTCTTACAAATGTGGCTAAAGAACATGCAGTCTGAAAGCCATTTTGGAGGGTTACAGTTACTGACCATAAAATTTGGTTTTGATATCCTCTCTTGAAAAGGATCCCTGGTGGCACAATGGTTAAACATTACTTGGCTAGTAACTGAAAAGTTGATGGTCCAAACCCACTCAGTCACTCCACTAGAGAAAAGATCTGATGATCTGCTGAAAGGATTTATAGCCTAGGAGGCCCTGTGGTACAGTTCTTGGTCATATATGGTTGGTATGAGGGTACACAACAACAACCAATCCTCTCTGGAAAGCACTCTAACCTGGATTTATCCTGGCTACTCCATCAAAACCACTATTATTGACTTCATGTTAGCAAAGCCAATGGTCATTCTTAGTCCTCATGTTATTTGACTCAGCCGTAGCATTTGACACATTTGGTCTTCCGTAAGATGCTTTCTTCACTGGGACCTGCGTTAGCCTGGCTTTTGTTGTTCTGGCTGCTCATCCTCCATTTCCTTTGTGAGCTTCCCCTCTTCTCTCCATACTCTTTTGGGGTTCAGTCCTCGGAGCTGTTTTTTACTTTATCTATACTCATTGCCTTGATAACCTCACCCAGTCTCATGCCGTTAAATTCCATCTATGTGCTGATGAAGGAGCCCTGGTTGTGCAGTAGTTAAGCACTCTGATGCTAACCAAAAGATCCGCTTCCATAAAGATTAAAAGACTCGCTGCCATTGAGTGGATTCTGATTCATAGTGATACTATAGGACAGAGAAGAACTGCTCCATAGGATTTCCAATGCTGTAAATCTTTATACGGAAATAGACTGCCTCATCTTTTGCCCATGGAGTGGCTGGTGGGTTTGAACTGATAACTTTTTGGTTTGTAGGTGAGTACTTAACCACTGCACCACCAGCGCTCCTCTGTAAAGGTTATAGCCTAGAAACCCTATGGGGCAGTTCTACTCTATCACATGGGGTCATTATTAGTCAAAAACTAACTGATGGTGCTTAACATCAACATTCTCAATAGATTAGGAGGCTCTTTCAGGTAGAAACTACCTTGGTTATCTTTGCAGCCCCAAGTCATACATAGCCCAGTGCCTGACACTTACGAGGCTCAATATATGTTTGCTGAGTGATAACCGCTTGGAAGGAGGCTTGAAGAATTGATCTCTGTCTGCAGCAACCCAGGTGCATCTATGCACATGGAGGCAATTATCTAAGCTACAAATACTACCACCTTGGAGAAATCAATTACCCTGTGTGTCCCAGGAGCCATCATTCTTGCTGCTTGGCTCGGCATTGCTGTCCATATCTGTTCTCTGGAGCCTCACTGTCCAGAATGTTGAGCCAAACACCACTGTCCCCCTTCCATGAGGATCCCAATGATGTGAGTGCATTTTCCTTTGGCTCTGAATAGTGGTTCGGCAAGTGGCAGGCACTCATTTCCCAACTTTCACAGGGCACAGAGGAGCTGCTTTCCTTTCATTCCTCTCTGAAAACCCCAGTATGGCCACTTCTAATCTTCGCCAAGGCCCAGTTCAGAAGTCCCTTTGTTCCCCTTGCATCTGTCACACCTGAATGGAACTATTTGAAAGAAGAGTGCTCCAGCTCTAGGTAAGCTTACCCAACATTGTGGAGCAGTTTGCTCCCTGGGGTTTTCTGTCAATCTCTGCAGGAAGGTAATTGTAGTAGAGGCAGGTCAAACACTTTGAAAATCCATTGTGAGGTAGAAATCTACACTAGCCATGGACTAATGGAGTTCATTAGTTCTAATGTTTCTGAAATGTGGCACCTGTATGGCACTTATTTCAGCAGGTAAGAAGTTTGAGGCCATTCTCTTGCAAGCTTGAAAGTACACTGAATGGGAGCCTACAGGGATGCTTGAAAAGCAGTTGCCTTCAGTGGATTCCAACTTATGACGACCCTGTGTATGGCAGAGTAGAACTGTGCTCCACAGGATTTTCTGTGGCTGATTTTTCAAAAGTTGGTCACCAGGCCTTTCTCCTAGGGTCCCTCTGGGAGGACTGGAACCACCAACCCTTTGATTAGCAGCCAAGCACGTTAACCACTGCACCACCCAATGATAACCCACCCACTGCCATAGTGTAGATTCTGACTCATAGTGACCCCAATAGGGTTTCCAAAGCTATAGCAGAAGCAGATTGCCTCATCTTTCTCCTGCAGAGTGGCTTATGGGTTTAAACCACCCACCTTTTGGTTAGCAGTCCAATATCTTAACCACAGTGCCACTGGAACACCATACAATGATAGATAGCTACAATTATGATCATACATAATAACAACCATGATTCTGTACTATAAAAAAAAAAAAAAAAAACAACTCACTGCTCTCAAGTCGATTCCGACTCATAGCGACTAGCAGTTAATTTAATCCTCCCACTCATCGTTACCTGGCAAAACATCGAGAGAGAAGCTTTGAAGGTTTTAATATCCTCCCAGCCCCTACACTCTCTCACCACCTCCCAAGGGGATTAATGAATGCTCCACTTCTCGCCAACAGCAGAATACATATGCAGGAATAGCATCTGCCAAACCTATGTATGGTTATGGGAATATTTCATTTGCCTATCCATACCTGACCTGAATATGATTTGCCTATCCATAGGATATATCCATACCTATGTATCCACCTGTAGATTAACATTTGCTCTTACTGCTAATGCAGTACTGTGTCTGCAGTAGTATTTGCCTTTATTGACTGTACCTCTTGTGCAATTCTCTGTGTCTTCCTTTTCCTTGGTGATATTGTTGTAGTCACATGCTTCTGTTATATTTCTTTTCTCTTCACCCATATCAAACTGTTTCTTAATTATCCATTTTTCCCTCCCTTCCCCACTCATCCCATCCCTGGTACCAACAAAGAAAATTTCCTTCCCTGCGTAAACTTTTCCTTGACTTTTTACAATAATGGACTCATACAATATTGTCCCTTCTGTAATTGACTTGTTTCACTCAGCATAATGTCTTCCAAGTTAATCCACCTTATGAAGTGATTCACTG
Organism: Orycteropus afer afer; assembly: GCF_000298275.1. Classification (NCBI taxonomy): domain Eukaryota; kingdom Metazoa; phylum Chordata; class Mammalia; order Tubulidentata; family Orycteropodidae; genus Orycteropus; species Orycteropus afer. Next base: position 121,358 of record NW_006921787.1, on the reverse strand, counting down.
ATTTTTCATTACTCTTTAATGTTGCATAGTATCCCATTGTGTGAATGTACCATACTTTGGTTATTCATTTATCTGTTGATGCGCACTTGGTTGTTTCCATCTCTTTGCTATTGTGAATAGTGCTGCGATGAACATGGGTGTGCATATATCTATTCGTGCCCTGGGTCTCACCTCTTCAGGATACATGCCTAGTAGTGGGATTGCTGGATCAAATGGTATTTCTATTTCCAACTTTTTAAGGAAGTGCCATACCATTTTTTCACAGTGGCTGTACCATTTTACAATTTCACTAGCTGTGTATGAGAGTTCCAATCTCTCCACACCCTCTTCAGCATTTGTTGTTTCTGTCTTGTTAAACTTTTCTCTTATTGCTAGGGTGAGGTGATATCTTATGCTGTTTTGATTTACATCTCTCTAATGGCTAATGAGGAGCTCTGCTAGCATAGTGCTTAAGGCACTTGACTGCTAACCAGAAGACTGGTGGTTCAAACCCACCAGCCACTCCTCGGAAGGAAGGTTGGGCAATATACTTCCATAGTGATACTGCCTCGGAAACCCAAGGAGAGGTCGCTATGAGTTGGGTCTGACTTGACGGCACATAACAACAACAACAACACAATGGCTAAAGATCATGAGCATTTTCTCTGTGTTTGCTGGGCAACTGAATATCTTCTTTGGTGAAGTGTCTGTTCATGTCCTTTGCTCATTTTTTAACTGGACTGTTTGTATTTGTTGAGGTGTTGAAGTTCTATCAATTTTAGAGGTAAGTACCTCTTAGGGATATGTTGTAGCCAAATATTTTTTTCCCCAGTCTCTAGGTTCTATTTTTCCTGTTTGGATAAGTCTTTCTATGCATATAACAATTTAATTTTAAGAAGATCTCAGTCACCTAATTTATCTTCTGCTGTTTGTGCATTTTGGGTTATATTTGATAGTCTATTTATACCATAAACAGGGACTAAGTTTGTCCCTATTTTCTCTTTGATAAACTTTATAGTATGGTGTTTTACATTTAGGTCTTTGATCTATCTTGAGTTCTTTTTTATGTATGGTGTGAAGTATGGATCTTGTTTCATTTTACTACAAATGGATGTCCAGTTTTGTTAGCACCATTTGTTAAAGGGACTATCTCTTCCTCCATTGAATGGGTTTTGGCCTTTTGTCAAAGATCAGTGTCCATGCATGGATAAATCTATTTCTGGATTTTCAGTTATGTTCCACTGGTCTATGTGTTTATTGTTGTACCAATACCAGGCTGTTTTGAGTATTATGGCTATATAGTAGGTTTGGAAATTGGGGAGTATGAGACCTCCTACTTAGTTTTTCTTCTTCAATACTGCTTTGCTTATCCAAGCTCTCTTTCCTTTTCATAAAAATTTAGATATTGGTTTTTCCATGTCCTTAAATAATGTTGATGGGATATGAATTCGGATTGCATAGAATCTATTGATTGCTTTGGGTAGTACTGACAATTTCACAATGTTCAGTCTTTCTATTCACAAGCATGGGGTATTCTTCTATTTATGTAGGTTTCTTATAGTTTCTTATAGTAGTGTTTTGTAGTTTTCTTTATACAGGTCCTTTGAATCCCTGGTAGAATTATTCCCAAGTATTTTATCTTTTTCTTAGCTGTTGTAAATGGTATTGTTTTCTTTTTCAGAGACTTCTTCATTGGTGAAATAACAAATCTAACTGATATTTGTATGATGATCTTGTATCCTGTCATTTTGCTGAATCTTTCCATTAGTTCCAGTAGTTTTCTTGCTAAATCTCTTGTGTTTTCTATGTAGAGGATCATGTCATCTGCAAAGAGACATCGTTTTACTTCCTCTCTGCTGATTTGGATGTGTTTTATTTCTCTTTCTTGTCTTATTATCCTGACTATGACTTCCAATACAATGTTGAATAGAAGTGGTGATAGATGGCATCCTGGTCTGGATTCCATTCATAAGGGAAATGTTTGGAGTCTCTCTCCATTAAAAAAATGTCAACTGTTAGTTTTGCTTACCTGCCTTTCATTATACTGAGGAATTTCCCTTCTATTCCTATTTTGCTGAGAGTTTTTATCAGTAATGGGTGCTGGATTTTATCAAACATCTTTTCTGTGTCAATTTATATGATCAAGTGGTTCTTTTGCTTTCTTTTATTTATGTAGTGTATTATGTTGATTGTTTTTCTAATGTTGAACCTTGCATACCTGGTATGAATCCCACTTGATCTTGGTGTATTTTTATTTTTTGATATAGTGTTGGATTCTATTGGCTAGGATTTTATTGAAGATTTTTGCATCTATATTCATGAGGGATATTAATGAGGGTGGCACTTGTTCAAGAACCAATGGTACTGAAGGAAGAAGTTGAAGTTGCACTGAGAGAATTGGCAAAGAACAAGGCTCCAGGCACTGACGGAATATCCACCGAGATGTTTCAACAAATAGATGCCCCACTGGAGGCACTCACTTGGTTAAGCCAAGAGATTTGGAAGACAGCTACCTGGCCAACTGACTGGAAGAGATGCATATATGTACCCATTTGAAAGAAAGGTGATCCCACAGAATGTGGAAATTATTGAACAATGTCATTAGTATTGCATGCAAGTAAAATCTTACTGAAGATAATTAAAAAATGGTTGCAGCAGTATATTGACAGAGAACTTCCAGAGGTGCAAGCTGGATTCAGAAGAGAATGTAGAATGAAGGATATCATTGCTGATGTCAGATGGATCTTGGCTCAAAGCAAAGAATACCAGAAACATGTTTACTTGTGTCTTATTGACTATGCAAAAGCATTTGATTGGGTGGATCATAACAAATTATGGATAACATTGAGAAGAATGGGAATTCCAGAACACTTCATTGTACTCACGAGGAATGTGTACATAGACCAGGAGGCTGTCATTTGAACAGAAAAAGGGAACACTGCATAGTTTAAAATCAAGAAAGGAGTGTGTCAGGGTTATATCCTTTCACCATATGTGTAGTTACATTTGTGTGTCAACTTGGCAGGGCCTGGTTGAGTGGCTGGGCAGCTGGTGGTATTTATTCCTCATGATGAGACTGGCAATCAACTCTATGTGGGATCTACCACAAGCAGCTGAGTAGCTGCCTTTGGGATGTGGTCCACTTCCTGTATATAAGGAGAAGACTTGGGAATGGTCTCTAGCTTATGGTACACTTGGATCCTGCATGTAGTTGTGTAGTTGTTCAGCAGCCTGCCGTGCTTTGCCGACCTTGGGACTTACAATGGACTTAAATTAAATTAATGGCCTGCTGGGTGTTTTGGTAACATCGGGATTGTGCCTTTTTATTTGTTAACTTTGGGTTTGTCAGCTTCAGCAGCTAGCAGCTGTCTGAGTGAAGAAATGCCTCTAGCTCCAGTGGGCTGGGAGCAGGAGGCAGAGCTGAAGCCCAAGGTTGAGGGGCTTTCACCCAGCCCCTAGAGCCTGGCACTTTGAACTTGGACTTAAAGCCTCCAAACTGTGAGAGAATAAACTCTTGTTTGTTAAGGCCATCCCATTTGTGGTATATTCTTGTCAGATCTGTATTAGGTAACCAGAACAGAATTTGGTACCGAGAGAGTGGGGTGCAGCTCTGACAGATACCTAAAATGTGGAAACAGGAGTGGAGTGCGTCCTTGACCTGAGACCCTGGCAGAGAGACCCCAGCATATGGCGTGAGAGACAGCAGGAGCAGAGCCGACAGACCAGCATAAGAGATGGCAGTAGCAGAACCCAGAGACCAACATTAAACAGCAACAGGCTTACCAACCCACGGAGGAGAAAGCTGGGTGCCATTGGGTAGATGGCTTCCTGATGGAGTGGTTGCTTTTGGGCATTAATTGTTAGAGAAGACCAGCATAAAATGGAGTAGCAGGTTGGCCAGCCCACGGAGCAAGAAAGCTGAGTGTTTTTAGGACAGGAAGATTTCTTGTGGAGTGGGTTGCCTTCAGCATTAATCGGCAGAAGCAGAGAGACTAAGGAAATGGAAGCAGAGTTGCCTCAGCCCAAAAGGGTAGGACCATGGCCTTTGGGGGTGGAACCACCACAGCCCCCTGGGTTTCAGAGCTAAACCTTCACCAACTTGGTTCTGGAGTGTGGGGCTGTTCCAGTGGGATGGAGCCATAGCCACTGCTCAAGAGTGAGGGGGCAGGGCTGCCATGCCCAAGAGGGAGAGGAATGGGTCTCACCAGGCCAAGGGGGTGAGATCGCCACTTAAAGGAACTAGGGGACTGGAGCCACCCAGTGGAGGAGATCTGTACAGATGCCACCCAATGAAGATCTGTACAGATGCCAAGTTGACAAGGGGTGGAATTGTGGTAGTTATGTTTGTGTGTCAACTTGGCTGGGCCTGGTTGAGTGGCTGGGCAGCTGGTGGTATTTATTCTCCATGATGAGACTGGCAATCAACTCTATGTGGGATCTACCACAAGCAGCTGAGTAGCTACCTTTGGGATGTGGTCTGCTTCCTGTATATAAGGAGAAGCCTTGGGAATGGTCTCTAGCTTATGGCACACTTGGACCCTGCATGTAGTTGTGTCATTGTTCAGCTGACCTTGGGACTTACAATGGACTTAAATTAGTGGCTTGCCGTGTGGTTTGGTGACATCGGGACTGTGTCTTTTTACTTGTCAACCTTGGGCTTGGCAGCCTCAGCAGCCAGCAGCTGTCTGAGTGAAGAAAAGCCTCTAGCTTCAGTGGGCCAGGAGCTGGAGGCAGAGCTGAAGCCCAAGGCTGAGGAGTTTTCACTCAGCCCCTAGAGCTTGGCACTTTGAACTTGGACTTAAAGCCTCCAAATTGTAAGAGTAAACTCCTATTTGTTTAAGCCATCCCATTTGTGGTATATTCTCATCAGAGCGGTATTAGGTAACCAGAACACCATACTTACTCAATCTGTATGTTCAGCAAATAATCCAAGAAGCTGGACTATATGAAGAAGAATGTGGCATCAGGACTGGAGGAAGAATCACTAAGAATCTGTGATATGCTGATGACACAGCTTGACTTGCTGAAAATGAGGATGACTTGAAGTACTTATTGATGAAAATTGAAGAATACAGTCTGCAGTATGGATTACATCTAAATATAAAGAAAACAAAAATCCTCACCTATGAGCAGCATAATGATAAATGGAGAAAGATGGAAATTGTTAAAGACTTTACATTGCTTGGTTGTAAATTGATGCCAATGGAAGCAGCAGTCAGAACATCAGATGATGTATGTTGTTGTTGTCATGTGCTGTTGAGTAGGATAGGACCCGACTCATAGAGACCCCTCCTTGGGTTTCCAAGGCAGTATCACTATGGAAGTAGATAGCCCCATCTTCCTGCCGAGGAGTATTCCACTGGGCAAATCGGCTGCAAAAGACCTCTTTCAAGTGCTGAAGAGCAAAGCTGTCTCCTTGAGGACTAAGGGGCGCCTGACACAAGCCATGATATTTTCATGTATGCATGTGAGAGCTGGACAATGAATAAGGAAGACTGAAGAAGAATTGATGCTTTTGAGTTGTGGTGCTGGCGAAGAATGCTGAAAGTACTGTGGACTGCTAAAAGAACTAACAGGTCTGTCCTGGAGGAAGTGCAGCCAGAATGCTCCTTGGAAGTGAGAATGGCCAGACTTCATCTTACCTCCTTTGGTTATGTTGTCAGAAGGGACCATTCCCTGGAGAAGGATGTCATGCTTGCTAAGGTGGAGGGTTGACAAAAGAGGGAAGGCCCCTCAATGAGATGGATTGATATGGTGGCAGTGGCAATGGGCTCAAGTATAGCAAGAATCATGGAGCTTGCTCAGGACTGCGCAGTGTTTCATTCTGTTGTGCATAGCGTCACTATGAGTCAGAGATGACTCAACAGCACCTGGTAACAACAACAATTGGTAATTTTCATTTTTAGTGATGTCTTTGCTTGGTTTTGGTATCTGGGTTATGCTTGCTTCATAGAATGAATTTGGGAGAATGCCATGCTTTACCATCCTTTCCCCAAGTGCTCAAGGAACAGTGATGTCCTTCTGTATTCACAGTTTTCCTAATTACTGCAGAAATGCAATGAGAAAGGAAGGACTCATTGTTTAAGCTTGGTTTTAAACATCAAGAGCAAAGCCTAGAAGGATAAAAGCAGAGAATTCTACCATATGGCAAAATGTCATGTGTAGGAGAGAGTGAATGACAATGTCAGTCTTCCTTCTTTCACTTCCATTTCCTATTAAGTAAGTGGTGGGATTGGAAGAATTAGATGAGGCAGAGCTTGGAGAAAGTGAAGAGTTAGTGGACAAAAGACAGTACTTTGGAGAGATACAAGCTACAGTTAGAGATTAGTGGGAGAAAATTATCTAGAGCAGGAATGGTTAGAGAGGCAGGAAGGGAACCAAGTGAGTTGTGGGTGAGGATGTTAAAATAAATAAATAAATAATAATAAACAAACCCATTGGTATTGAGTGGATTGCAATTCAGAGGGACCCCATGGGACAGAGTAGAACTGCCCCTTATAGTTCCCAAGGTTTACAGAAGTTTCCAATCTTTACAGAAGCAGACTGCCACATCTTTCTCCCATGAAATAGCTGGTAGCTTCAAACCACCAACCTTTTGGTTAGCAGCCAAATCCTTTAATCCCTGCACCACCAGAGCTACTGTTGGCTGTGCCTAATTGTGTGGGGGATGTTGGGCCATTTGGGACCATACTAGAAGTAGCTCCATTGCTGGTGGTCCTAGGATGGGATGCTGCATGTGGTTGGTGAGAGCTCTGCATGGGAAAGAAGGAGATCAGAGATCAGAGTCTGGCCCTGATGGCACTCTACCAGTTGCTGTCAAGTCAACTAGGACTCATAGCGACCTTATGTGTGTCAGAGTAGAACTGTGCTCTGTAGAGTGGAGCTGATTTGCCAGAAGTAGATAGCCAGTCCTCTTTTTTTGCAAGGTGCCTTTGCGTACACTTGAACTTCCAACCTTTTGGTTAGCAGCTAGGCATAATAACTGTCCAGGGACGCCAGTGCTGCCTTAACCCCTGACATTTGGGGCAGGTTGTATTGCTTTTATTCATCTTAAACTTCATCAACCTTTAAAGTAGAGGGTTATAGTAGATGATCCCTTTTCCTTGCAGATCAAATATGTTCTCTGTGAACAGGAAGACTGAAAAGGCTGATGGGTTTTTCAACTGTGAGGAGGTCACTGGTAGTTTGGGGGGAGGCTTACGGATGGAGACTAAATCAAAGGGTTGAGTGGCAGTTGGTGATGAGACACAAAAGCCAGTGCAGAAGCTGCTTGCCAGAAGGTAAAGGCAAGGTGAAGGGGAGAAAAGTAGTTACAAGAGGTGGTAGAGCCAAGAGAAAGTTTAAGCAATATTTCTTATGGATGGACACTCAACTATGTTTGGAATCTTAAGGGAAGCATCTAGAGAGAGAGAAACTAGCTCTTTGCTGTTGAGTCAATTCCAACTAATAGAGTCCCTATAGGACAGAGTAGAACTGCTCCCACAGGATTTTCAAGGCTGTAATCCTTGCAGACTGCCTCATCTTTGTCTTGCAGAGCAGCTGGTTGGTTTGAACCACCCACATTTTAGTTAACGACCCAGCACTTAAACATTGCTCCACCAGGGCTTCTAGAGAGAGAAAGTGGGGGGTTATTCATGGAAGACAGTAAAGATGAAGCAGGAAGGGAATGAAGATTGTTGTCAGGAAGGACAGACTTGAGTGAGTTTACAGAGCAAATTCACTTTCCCTACAGCCACTCACATACACTTTGTCTCATGACATTGACTACAATTTTCCACAATGCAACAGTTCCCTTCCCACTTCCTCCCCATAGTTTCCTCTTCCCTGTGTCTGTACCTCATGCACTCCTGCCCTGTGAGCTATTTCCCTATGCATACACAGCCCTTCTATTCTCCCATGATTGTTCTCTCCAAGGAGTGTATCTACCTAGTGTAAATGTTCAGCTCATATGCCTGTCTTTTGTTTGGCTGGAAGCCACAGGTGTGGGTTCAATTCCAGATTGAAGGGTGGATAGGGGCCATAGTCTCAGTGGTTCCACCAGGCTTTAACATGGTCCCTCTTTCCCCCCGCCCCCAAATGATTTTGAGTTTTGTTCCACATTGTTCTCCCACTCTATCCAGGATCCCCAATATAGATCCCCCTCTGAGTGGTTGAAAATGGTAGCTGGGCACCATCTAGCTCTTCTAGTCTCATAGTTGTATAGGCTGAGGATCACATGGTGTACCAGTCACTTGGACTAATTGTTTCCATGCATCTTTGGTTTTCTTCATTCTTCTTTGCTCTGGACAAGGAGAGACCCATCGTTGCATCTAAAGGCTGCTTGCAAGCTTTTAAGATCCCAGTCACTACCTGCCAAAGTAGGAGGTGGAACAATGTTTTGTGTAGTGTGTTATGCCAGTTGAGCTTGATGTCCCCGGTGACTGTGGTCCTGAGCCCACAGGTTCAACTACTCGGTCCCTCTGGGTAGCTGGCTGTGCCCAAGAAGTGACTACAACTTGTCCCTTGTCAGCTCTACTATATACCTGAGGACAGACTGGTTTTTGTTAAGAATAAGGGACATTACTTCTGAAAGGAGGCAAAGAGAGAGCATGAATGAAAATTCAAATCATTTTTAATAAGAAAACATCAGAAACTAAGGGAGCTCAGCTCAGGTGAATTCCATCTTCCCAGCAGGGTAGGAATCTATTGAAGTACAAGGAAAATATTTAGGGTAAATGCTATGGGGAATGTTTTAGGGATTAAGAGGATATGAATCAAGGATATCCAAAAGAGCACAAAAATCTTCACAGTGAAGAGTGTAAATTTACAGTGAAATTAATTTCCTTGCTTTGGTGATTTTTTCTTGCACCCTAGGAAACATTTATTATTGTTGTAGTGTAAGATTAATTACATTTACGAGTCCCATTGTGTCTTGCTGTGGCCTGGACAAAGTAGGATGAGGCTCTGGTCCCATGAGAAACATGTCCTAGGGTGAGACACTCTAGCACATGGCCTGTTGTGTCCATTTTGGGGACTTTCAATTAGCTTCAGTTTCAGGGAGCTAGCCTCAGACACTGGAAGTGTTGCTTGTCTTGGGTTCATCATGACTAAGAAGAATAGCTGGAGTCTTATTATTTCACTAGGTTCATGAGTGGCACAAATGGCTTTTACTTGGCTACTAATAGAAAGGTTGGCAGTTTGAGTCTGGGGGTACTGGTGACAATAGTGCCTAAGCATTTGACTGCTAAGCAGAAGTCTGGTGATCAAACCCACCAACCACTCATCGGAAGGAAAGTTGGGCAATCTACTTCCATAGATATAGTGCCTCAGAAACCCAAGGAAATGTTGCTATGAATTGTATCAACTCGACAGCAGTGAGTTTGGTTTTTTGGTTTAGTAGCACCCAGGAAGAAAGGCATATTGATCTAGTACTTCTTTTTAAATTACAGCTATTGAAAAGCCTACAGAGTGCAATTCTACTCTGACACATATGGGGTCACTAAGAGTCAGAATCAACTCACTGGTAATAGTTTTGGTTTAATTTTATTTAATTGCAGAGACAAAGGTATTGAGCAAATGTATTTATACAGTAAATGTGAATTGAGTACTTACAGTACTCTAGGCACTATTCTAAGTCCTGGGCATATACTACTGAGTAAGGCAGATAAGGACCCTGGCCTCAGGAAGCTAACATTTAGAGGAGAGACCTGATGTCATTGTCATCACCTATGCAGGAAAATAGGACTCTAGGTGAAGCCAACAACTACTGGCACTTGACTGCTAACAGAAAGATCAGTGGTTTGAACCCACCCAGAGATGGCTTGGAAGGCAGTCGTGGTGATCTCCTTCTGGCAGATCTTGACTTACTTTCTTTTTTTTTTTTTTTTTTTTAGGATTTGGGTGAAGATTTAGAGTAAATTCACTTTTCATACAGCAGTTCACATATACTTTGTCTCATGTCATTGACCAAAATTTACAATGCAGCAGCTCCCCTCCCACTTCACCCCATATTTACCTCCTCCCAGTGTCCATCCCTTCATACTCTTCTGCACCCTGTGCATAAGAAGCCCTTCCTTCTCCCATGATTGTTCTCTCCAGGGCGTGTATCTACTTGAGGTAAATGTTTAACTCACATGCCTGTACTTTGTTTGGCTGGAAACCACAGTTGTGGGTTCAATTCCAGACCTGAAGGGCAGCTAGGGGCCATAGTCTCAGTGGTTACATCAGGCTCTATTGGACCAGCAAACCTGGTCCCCACCTTCTTTTTTTTTTGCTTCTGGCAGATCTTGAAAGATCCATGAAGCAGATCTGCTTCTGAGAGTCATGAACACCCTATGGAGAGGTTCTAGTCTGCACGTGGGGTCACTGCGTGTTGGGATTTAGTTATCGAGAACTAATAACAACAGCAGCATGCAGGAAAACAGAATGGAAGAAGAACCTTTCGGCCATACTTGTTAAAAGCACTTATTTTAAGTACTCAGATACTTGTTTCTTTTGGAGCAGGAACATATTTAAGATTGGTTAATTTTCAGCCTGGAGGACATGGCCCTAGAAATGAACTCTGGCTGACTTTTCTGCTCTCACCCAAAGATGAAGCTATTTTCTATTTTGATCAGGCTCAGAGATGGCAGGTTCAAAGACTCTGACCTATGTTTTCTTGCATTTGCTTAATCTATTGAGGTAAAGTAGGGCAGAGAATGGAGGAATCCATAATTGTCTTGAGGATAGCCATCACCTAAAGATGATAGTAGCTTGTTTAAACCTGAGTTTTTACCTTTCCTTGAAGAAAGTCTTTAGATAGTTACTCAACTCCTCATGTTCCTTTGCTGCTTGCTTAGTCATAACCTTTTCAAGTATTTCTGACAGCTCTGTGAAAAATAAGAGAGAGAGAGAGAGAAAGGAAAAAAAAAAAAAAAATGGCCCCTGGGAGGCGTTCATTACACTAACCCTCAAATATGGCACTTCGTTAAGAGCAAGGGACAGTAAAGTGGGTTAAGGCTATTTGGCTCTGATGTCACCTTCCAAGCTTGGAATTTAACAAGTGCCTTCAGGACTGGCTGGCAATGAATGCACCAATCAGGTGCCTTTTTGGAATCTCAAACTTGATGCTGTGTCTCCTTTGTTTCTTGCCGGATGAATATCATTCATTCTTCTGGGAGTTAGGATGCTTGGAGGCTTGTGCTAATGGCCAGAGCCTCCCAGGAGTTGTCATGTTTTCCTCTGACAACATTGTGGTCTTCCCCCATGCCTTGGTTTGCCCACGCCTTCCTGCCTCTAATCTAGAGGGTGCCACTCTCTGGAGCTCATTCCAGAGGACTGAGGTTTGTCCCAGAGCTGGAAAATTTGTCTCTGTGTGTGGCAGTTGGAAGTGTCCCAACTGAGGGCCAGCAGAGGCCTGTGGCCTGCCAAGACCAGTCTGTCCTTTCTAATATTCCTGCAGAGGCTGAACCAATTGGTAATGTGCTGAAGTGAAATCTGTCACTTGGGGCCTTTGGGGCCTTGCTGAGGAGGGAGCTGAGAAGAGACTACGTCTATGGAATACTTGATAAAGACAAGACATTTCCTATGGTACTTTTCTGGGTATGTTATATAAGACTGGTTTGTATTCAGTGGGTATTTTTCTTGGCCTATTACCAAAACACAGCTTGTCTGGAGGTTGAGAAAACTCAATTTGTTAACAATTCTCAGGAGCAAGATGCCAGCCGGGGAAAGACTCAAAAGGCACAATCAGAGAGCAAAGACAGCAGGCTGAATGCAGAGAGACCCTCGTCTAAGCCTCTGCCTTGGCCTTTGCCTCCTTTTCCTGCCATTGGGTCAAACACACACCCCGATGCCCTTCTAGTCCTGGCTCAAAACATTCTCCCTCAGAAAGCCCTTCCTTGTTGTCCTCCATGTTATTACAAACACTTTTCCCCTACAGGTTGTTTCCTTCACACCAATGAGTAGAACTGTCATTCTCATTTATTTTCCTGCTTGTTAAGATGGTGAAACCCTGTTTTAAACTGCCCTGTAGCAGAGCCACTGGGGTGAATATTTCCTCTGCCCAGGGCTTCTTTTTTCCCCTCATCCAATGACAGCATCACCCAGGCAGTCCCTGGGATCTGAGTACTGGCTTTGTTCTCAAGCTTCTGAAAGGTCACAGCCTTGGAAATCATCTGAAGCAGTTCTACTCTGCACACATGGGCTCACTATCAGTCACAATCTCAATTCCTCAAACTAGGTAGTGAGCTTTTAGAGGGCTGAGTTTTATGTGTCCTGTTTGCTCCCACTGCTTAATGTGGTCCTTTGTCCTGAATAGTTTCAGCACAGCAGGAGGAATGAGAGCCAACTGTACATGTGTGATCATGGAGAAGCCACCTTAACTTGTCAGAGGCTCGTGCTCCTCATCTGTAAAATGAGGGAAACAATAATGCTGCAGAGCTGATTCTGACTCATGGCGACTGTGGTAGTTCAGTTTGTGTGTCAACTTGGCTGGGCCTGGTTGAGTGGCTGGGCAGCTGGATGTAGTGATTCCCCATGGTGAGACTGGCAATTAACTCCATGGTGGAATTTATTGAAGCAGCCGAGTAGCTGCTTTAGGGATGTGGGCTGCTTCCAGTATATAAGAAGCAACTTTGAGAAAGGTCTCCAGATGATGGCATGCTTGAACTCTGCATGTAGCCAAGTCGTTGTTCAGCAGCCTGCCATGCCCTGCCAATCTTGGGGCTTTCAGTGGACTTGAATTATTGGCCTGCTGTGTGGTTTGGTAATATTGGGACTGTGCCTTTTCACTTGTCAACCTTGAGTTTGTCAGCCTCAGCAGCCAGCAGTTGCCTGACTGAAGAAAAGTCTCCAGCTTCAGTGGGCCGGGAGCAGGAGGCAGAGCTGAAGCCCAAGGTTGGGAGGCTTTCACCCAGACCCTAGACCCTGACACTTTGAACTTGGACTTCTAGCCTCCAAAACTGTAAGAGAATAAACTTCTGTTTGTTAAAGCCATCCCATTTCTGGTATATTCCTTTCAGAGAGGCACTAGGTAACTGAAACAGCGATGCAACGTGACAGAGAGCAGAACTGCTCTCTAGGGTTTTCTTGCTTGTGATCTGTGTGGAAGCAGATTGTCAGGCCTGTCTTTCATGAGCTGCTGGGTGACTTCAAACTGCCAACCTTTAGGTTAGTTTAGTAGCTGAGTACAAACTGTTTGCACCACCAAGGGACTAGAGGATAATAGTAGCCCTTACTTTATAGAGTTGTTTTAAGTAATAAATGCACACACACACACACACACACATAAAGTAGCACAGAGCCTGGCACACAGGGAATACTTACAGTTGATGGTGATGATGATTATTAAATTTGCATTTTGAAGGAGTGACCAAATTCCACTAATCCAAAGAAGAGCTTAGCTTGGGCAGAGGCTGGTTTCAGTCTCTGGTCTGAATTCATGGGAAAGGGCCCTATTCCCAGAACTATAAAGCCCAGCAATGAGAATGGCTTCTTGCATTGTTTTATTATGAGTATTTTTTTTTTCTAATATGGGTACTGAGGAGCTTTGGGAGTGATGAGTGCGTGTTACTACCAAAAGAAAACCAAACTCACTGCTTTCGAGTCATTTCCAACTCATAAAGACCCCTCCCTGGGTTTCTGAGGCAGTATCTCTACAGAAGTAGATTGCCTAATCTCTCTTCTGAGGAGTGGCTGGTGGGTTTGAACCGCCAGCCTTCTGGTCAACAGTCAAGTGCCTTAGGCAGTATGCCACCAAAGCTCCCAGTGGTGTTATTGTTGTTGTTGTTGTTATGTGCCATCAAGTCAAACCCGACTCATAGTGACCCCTCCTTGGGTTTCCGAGGCAGTATCACTACGGAGGTAGGATTGCCCCACCTTCCTTCCGAGGAGTGGCTGGTGGGTTTGAACTGCCAACCGTCTGGTTAGTAGGCAAGTGTCTTAGCCACTATGCTACCAGAGCTCCCAGTGGTGTTATTAGTTGCTGTCAAATCTATTCCAACTCATGGCAACCCCATGCGTGCAGAGTAGCACTGCTCCATAGGGTTTTCGTGGCTGTGCCCTCTCAGAAACAGATCACCAGGGCTGAGTTCTGAGGTACCTCTGGGTGGGTTCACACTGCCAGCCATTTGGCTAGTAGACTAGCACTTAACTTGTATCACCCAGATGATGAGTAGAAAAAGTTAAAACAAACTAACCATGCTATAATGGCAGCTCAACAAACTTGAAGCCCAAAGCAAATATTCAGCTGGAAAAACACACACTTAAAATTGGGACTGAACTCATAGATACTGAAAAAAAAGAAAAAAATGCCTAATTTGGGTACTTAACACAGGAGTTAAGCTCAAATAGCAGCAAATGGGTCAGCTGGTTAATAGAAGGTGAATTCCTGTGTCACTAACTTTCTCTGTTATGGCCAAGGCCAGCCCCAGCCCTGGCTTCTTTCCTCACACCATTAACACAGACAATTTAATGAAATGTTGGAACAGGTCCAAAGTAAAAACTTGTTTAGAGCACTTCCTCTCCACTTCACCGTCACAAACATCTATTCTGGGTTTGGGCTATTTTCCAAGTTGGGTTACATGATGATAAACAACAGGTTTTTTGGAGAGTGAAATTTTGACTGGGAACTTGACAAAACACAATTAAAAAATATATTTGAAGAAGCTATTAAGTGGAGACATTAGAGCTTTAAAGAATGATATGTGGTTTTAAAAAACTTTTCACTATGCTTATTGTTCATCCCTTGACATTTGGGAAGGCCTCCTTGGATACATTTTGACTGGTAATATGTGTTTCCCATATATTTTGGGATTTTTTTTTTTTTTTTTTCTGGATAGGCTATCAATAATTACCTTATTTTAAGGATACAAATGGGAAGTGAAAAGTTCAAGAAATTAATTAGCTGGCTTGAATTTGCTTAGAAGTCAGGAATAATGGACATGACTAAAATTTAAAAAGTAAAGCAACACAATATGAAGAAGTAAATTAACCCAGAATGACAAAATGAAACGATGGTTCCCATGTAACCTCATAAATTTCCTGCTTGATGCATTTCAAGTCTCTGATTTCTAATAAAATTCACATGAGAACACAGTATTTCTCCATAAAAACTCCTGAACTCTCCCCATGGGAACTGGCTGGTTTATAAGGGCACATGGGTTCAAGGCTGTGGTTTATTTATTAAAAATTTCTCAGTAAATATATCATGGTCCACTGGATAGCACCCCAGGATTGTGGGGAGGCTGAGTATCATTTCTGCTGTCCCCAAGTATGAATCAAAACAAGAAGAACCACGTCAGAAACTCTCTGGACCAGAAAGAAACTATAACCTTTTTATTTTTTTCTAAAGAAAATTCTAAAAGAGCTTCTCCTTTAGTTTACCATTGACCCAAAGAGACCTTGTGAGACTTTCACATTTGCCTCACAAAGCCTGAAAATTCCTGCCAAAATGGTTGACAGTGAACCCTTGGAAGAGGCAGAGAAAAAGCTGGTTTTGCTCTTGTACCTCCTGGGGATAAACATCTCTGGGAGCACAGGGCAGATAAAGGCTGCCTAAATGGTATTGCAAGTGCTTTTGAAGGATTTTAAATTTTTTTAGAAAAAGAATGTGCATTTATGTGTAATCATGAAGACAAGAAATCCTGCCTTACTCAACTCTCCCATGTCCTTAAAACCAAAACCAGTTGCTGTGGAGTCAATTCCAACTCATGGTGACCTCCACAGGGTAGAACTGCTCCATAGGGTTTCAAGGCTGTGACCTCTCCAGAAGTAGACTGCCAGGCCTGTCTTCTGAGGGTGGATTAGAACTGCCAAGCTTTCAGATAGTAATTGAGTTCTTACCCATTTCTGCCACCCCACGAAAAATGCCTTTTTCATCTGTGCCAGATACTTGCTAATAGTTTTTTATGAATTACCTCAGCTGATCCTGTGCTACAATTCTTTACCATATTTGGTTGCTAACCAAAAGGTAGGTGGTTTGAACTTCCAGTCGCTCCATGAAAGAAAGATGAGGCAGTCTGTTTGCTTTGGAAACCCAACGGTGGTCGCTATGAGTTGGAATAGACTTGATGGCAATGAGTTTGTTTTTTCTTGGTTTTAGAGCCAAGGAAACTTCAAACAGAAAGGTAAGTAACTTGTGGAAGTTATACACCTAGTAAGTGATGGAGCAGGGAATTTAACTCAGGTGGATTAACTTGCATTTAAACCACTAGACTGAACTTTGAAAGAGATGCCACGCCAAAGAAGATGGCATGAAAATCAGGAAGTATTTCATATTTGTATCCAATTCATTCAAGACGTTCTTGCAACAGACCCACAGATCCTGATCTAACATTCAAGTGGAAATTATGCTAACATATTCATGGATGTGGTCTCATCTAATTCTCACAACAAGCCTGCGAAGGAGCCCAGAACTCTGCCTTTTGTGTGACTTCCTTTCACTGGACTCTGACATTCAAGAGCTGGACCTCATATTCCCAGCACTTGGTACAGGGACTGGCTCAAGTCAATATTCAAATGAGTAAGAATAGGCTTTGGCCCATTGCTGAGAAGAGCACAGTTTTCAACTTATGGAAATGAAAAAGACTTTCTAGACCTATGGAATTTATAGTTGAAAGTGACCTTGTAGGACTTTCACATTGTAGGAGCTGGGAACACCATAGTCATGGTGGTACACTCTGGAACTCACTGTCCCTGAATAAACTCAGAAGATGACTTTTTCTCTTAATAAACATAGTAATGGGGGGCTGATTCATAGGTCCCCATAATGAAAATCAAGCATAGGTCTTTGGCCTTATATAAATGCAAGGGAGGAACTGTGCATGCATAGCCCCAGAAAGAAGCATGCCTCACCTTAACTTCATGGCAGTCATTTGATATTTCATGAAAGCTGGCTTCAAATTGGGGCACTTTGTTATCGAAAATGGAAATTCGTTGTATTCCTCTTATGGGAAATGTTGTTAGTTGACATTGAGTCAATTCTGACTCATAGCAACCCTGTTTCAGAAGGAGATTGCCACGCCTGTCTTCTGAGGCTCCTCTGGGTGGGTTTCAACCATCAAACTTTTGGCCAGTAGTTAAGCACTTAACCATTTGTGTGCTACCCAAGGATTCCATTGTAGAGATAAAAAAAAAAGCAACCCACTGCCATCGAGTGGATTCTGATTCATTGTGACCCGCATTGGCTTTCCCAGGCAGTAAATCCTTATGGAAGTGGATTGCCCCATTTTCCTTCCATGGAGTGACTGGTGGGTTTGACTTCTAGCCTTCTGGTTAGCAATCAAATGCTTTAGGCACTGCACCACCAGAGCTCCTTGTTATAAAAAATAGGTAACTATTTGAGGGAGACCCTCAATGAGATGGATTGACACAGGGGCTGCAACAATGGGCTCTAACATAACAATGATTGTGAGAATGGCGCAGGAACCGGCAGTGTTTCTTTCTGTTGTATATAGGGGTCACTATGAGTTGGAATGGGAGCTCTGGTAGCATAGTGGCTAAGACACTTGCCTGCTAACCAGAGGGCTGGTGGTTCAAACCCACCAGCCACTCCTCGGAAGGAAGGTTGGGCAATCCTACTTCCGAAGTGATACTGCCTCGGAAACCCAAGGAGGGGTCGCTATGAGTCGGGGCCGACTCGACGGCACATAACAACAACAACAACAACATGAGTTGGAATGGACTTGACTCCATATACTAACAATAAACAACAACATTTAAACACCTAATAACCTTAATAAACTCTTATACACACAACTTCAACAAAGTCAGTTCAGCAACTCCATGCTGGGAAGGTGCAAAAGAAACTGCACATGTCCCATGTTACTGTGCACAAGGGCCACTTGCATGTATGATTGAAAATCATCTGAGGCTCACACTTCATAGGATATGTGAGAACAGAGGCTCCAGGATGCACAGCACTTCTATGTGAGGCTAGGAAATAGGGCTGATGGAGGGGAAAGAGCACCACCTACTGAAACCACAATCCCCTAAGCCCTGGTGGGTGAGTCTGTGCTTGTTTTCAGCAGGAAGCCAAGTTTACAGCTTGAAATAACAGCTTTAAGTACCCTTTCAGTCGCAATTTTCTCCCCATGGTTGGGAATTATGTGAGATTACATAGCATTAGCTTTTAAAGCAAAACATTAATGTGAAGTATTCTTAACTCTGTAATATACACCTATTAAAATTACTCACCACAGAATGTGTTCATTATGAGAGTAAACAAGATCTACAGCCCTTAACGCATTAAAATGTCAGTGTGATGTTGATCTTTACCAAGAACGGTCCCTTTGCAATTTAGAATTACGGCTAAATATTGCCATGAATTAAATGAGAGAAGAAAGCAATTGGCCATTTATTTTAAACCCAAGTCAAAACTAAGCCAGATTAAGTTTTTAACTGACAGTTATTTAAAATAAATGCCTAAAAATCTTGAAAGTTATTATAACCTTACAAAATGCAACTTGGAACTTTGTCCATCTAATTCCATTACTCAGATCAATCACATTACTTCCCTGATGGCTGGAAAAAAGAAGATACTGACTTTCAAATTCTTAAGACATTTGAAATGGAAAGTTGGATCTGAATATCTAAACAAAACTTTCTTTTTATCATTAGCCCTGCAATGGCTGTGATTTAAAACAAACAAACAAATAAAATCAACAAACAGAATTGATCCCTTTCCTTTCAGTATTCCTGTTGTTGTTGCTGTTATGTGCCATCGAGTCAGACCTGATTCATAGCGACCCCTCCTTGGGTTTCAGAGGCAATATCACTACGGAAGTAGATTGCCCCATCTTCCTTCCGAGAAGTGGCTGGTGGGTTTGAACCGTCAGCCTTCTGGTTAGCAGTCAAGTGCCTTAGGCACTATGCTACCAGAGCTCCTAGAAGGGATAATATAAAGATGGGGAACTACCATTTTTGGAATTCCTATTCTGTTTGGATAGAAGTTACATTAGTTGTTTCATCATCAGTCCTGATGACACTCTGTGAATCTTGTCAGGCTTGAGAAGGGTCCATGACCCCACCCTACAGGACTTCACAGGTGAGGCTTCTGCATCCTGTGTGATACAAGGTCTTCAGACAAGGGCAAAATGTCTAACTTCCCCCACATTGATTGTGTGGCTCTGGAACAATTACTATAAAATCTATCAGTAAAAACAAGCTTAAACCTCTATTAGGATCCAGGATGTATGTTTTGAGGTAAGTCAGATGAGGCAGTATCTAAACAGGGAGTAGGAGGTGGAGGGGTCTCCCTTCTTCTCTGGTCTCAGTAAACAGTGGGAGTTGAGTGAGGAGGCCCCTGATTCTGATTCCACCACCCTCTCTAGAAGGTAGCTGAGAGACTCAGCTTGAGAAAACAAGAAAGAAGGATCCTATCATTTGGGCAGGCACTGGGTGGCACAAATGTTGTTCCACTTGTCTATTGACCTATAGATTGGCAGTTCAAAGCCACCCAGCAGTGCTAAGGAAGAAAGGCCTGGCAATCTACTTTTGTAAAGATTATAGGCAAGAAAACAGTATGGAGCAATTCTGCCCTGTAACACATGGGGTCCCTAAATTGGTGTCTCCACATTCCTTCTCTCCTGTATCTTTCACTTCTTTCAGAATAAAGAAGTTCACTCAGCAGCCAGGGCCTGCAGGAAAGGCTTAAAGAGAGCACACCATTAGCAGCAGCCTCCTGTGAGGGCCTAAATGTCCATGAAATGTCTCATTCTGTTCATGCCTCCAAATGACCAGAGAGGATCAGTTAATCTATGAAATTGTATGGCAGAACCGTGGTTGGTTTGATTTTTCATAGTATACTCTGTCAGGCCAAGCTTGCGGCTTTTAAATTCCTACTGAGCACCTTCCTGAATCAGTTCTCAAGCTAAATGCTGATTACACTAAGAGTTTTGAAGCACCAAAAAAGGAGCTTATTTTAAAACTCTGGTTATTCTCTTTCAAATACAGAAGTCCTCTGTTAATTTTGTCTTCCTTGAATTTGTTTCTAATTTCCATACCATTTATGCTGACCAATTGTGTTTTTTTTTTTTT
>NW_006921787.1:47093-100801 GCF_000298275.1 Orycteropus afer afer | reverse complement strand
TTTTTTTTTTTTTTGGGGTGGGGGGAATATTATTCCTAATTGACCATGATAGGTTGTTTTCTGTTTGTTTCAATTTAAGTGCACACAAAATAAAAAATCCATATTGTTTATTCTGTTCCCAACCTCATCTACCCCCTTTCCCTGCTCCCCACCTCCCCACAAGCTCTGCCAATTTGTGAACAAATCAGAAAATTCCCCAATGTGCTGAAAACCTGTCCATGGTTTACTCCAGCTGGAAAGAATTGTATTCCATCAAAACCTAGACCCCATTTATAATGGAAACCCTGATGGGCAATGTTGTAATTATAGTCTTGCCATAATGAATGCATCTGTGTGGTCAAAGTAATGGATTTTTCCATGGTATTTTTCCATGGGAGATTTCCTCCCTGAGAGATGTGAATGTGAAATCTGGAGTATAGTTTTGATTTTAGAACAGGATCTCTTCTGGCATTAGTGTAACTTAAAGTTAATTATTATATTGACTTTGGTAGTCACGATTAACAAGGGGATATTAGTCAAACCGATTTTCAAGATTGATGGGGTAGTGGGTTGTGGTGGTAGAGGAGCTGACTTCAGCAGCTTTGCATTCTTTCTCAGATTTTTAAGCACAAAGTATTTTCTTTCCTATCTGAGCTAGTAAGCCCATTGAAGAAGAGGAGGTGAATCAGGCTAACATGGTTTTAGAGTGACCCACTATCCCAATTTGCCTGGGGCTACTTGGTTTTCCACCCCCCATCTACCTGTTTGTCTTGTTGCACTGTGTTGCTTGTGTGTTGCCGTGATGCTGGAAGCTATGCTAGTGCGTTTCAAATACCAGTAGAGTCACCTGTGGTGGACGAAGACAGATGAGGAAGAAAGACCTGTCCACCTACTTCTGGGAATTAGCCAAAGAAAACCCTATGGATCACAACAGAGCATCGTCTGACAGAGTGCTAGAGATGATCCCTCTAGCTAGGTTGGAAGGCACTATTCAGTAGCTGAACAAGGGACTCAAACAGACCTATAATCATGAAGATGGCACAAAACCTGGTTATGTTTTGTACCTGAAGTCACAATGGTCAGAGCTGACTTGACAACAATGAACAATATTCAGTTTTAGTGCTACAAGTCTCAGGAAATCCCACAGGCCCAGGCAAACCAGACAGTTGGTCATCCTAAATGGTACAGAAATTAGAAGCAAATTCAAGGAAGATAGAAAACTAACAGAGGACATAAATATTTTAAAGAGAGTAACCAGACTTTAAATGAAACTTTTTTGGTGCTTCAAAACTCTTAGTGTAATCAGCATTTAGCTTGAGAACTAATTCAGGTAGGTGCTCAGTAGGAATTTAAAAGCCCTAAGTTTGGCCTGACAGAGTATAGTATGAAAAACCAAGCCAACCACGGTTCTGCCATATAATTTCATGGATTAACTGATCCTCTCTGGTCATTTGGAGGCATGAACAGAATGAGACGTTTCATGGATATTTAGGCCCTCACAGGAGGCTGTTGCTAATGGTGTACTCTCTCTAAGGCTTTCCCACAGGCCCTGACTGTTCTGAGTGAACCTCTTTATTCTGAAAGAGGTGAAGGATGCAGGAGAGAAGGAATGTGGAGATGCCAGTTTGGAGAGCGTAGGCCTCCTTTCTGGGCCTCACATAGTGCCTCTTTCAAGGAGCCCTGCCTGTTTTCTGAGCCTTCTCTTCTGAATCTCTTAGGTTGCTTTTCCAAGTACTGTGAAAACTGCTGCCTTTGAGAAATTGGTAAAATGAGAGGAATATAAAAAAACAGAATATAAAATGAAAACTAAGGCAAAAAGTGCTGATGTAAGAGCCAGAAACATTTGTTGATGAACCCCTAGACTATTTCGCACATCAAACCTGCTTTTGATTTAGAAAAACAGAACCTTCAGGACATGAACATTAAACCTATTTCTGGATTTGTAAATACTGAACCTTTCTGGATTTATAAATTCAGATCCCTTGGTAAATGTACACTAACAGTTTCTGGTGTCATAAATTCTATAGCTCTAAGTATCAGGATAGGAGCTCTGGTAGCGTAGTGCCTAAGGCACTTGACTGCTAACCAGAAGGCTGGCGGTTCAAACCCACCAGCCACTCCTCGGAAGGAAGGTTGGGCAAGCTACTTCCGTAGTGATACCACCTCGGAAACCCAAGGAGGGGTCGCCAAGAGTCAGGTCTGACTCGACGGCACATAACAACAAGTATCAGGATAATAGTGGAAAAATAGATCACAGATGAGGTGTAGATATCCATGTGCTAGGGTAGGTGACTGTTCAGTGAATATTCACTCCCTCCCCCTACTTCCATGGAGAAGTGCACTCCCCTTCCCACAGAAGTTGGCCTTGGGCATGTGACTCCTTGAGGTCAGCTGGACATAGGTGAATATAGTAGTATGGTGGTTAAGTTCGTGTGTCAACTTGGCTGGGCCTGGTTGAGTGGCTGGACAGCTGAATATATGGTGATACTGGTAATTAACTCCATGGTGGAATCTATTGGAGCAGCTGAGTAGCTGCTTTGGGTATGTGGTCTACTTCCTGTATATAAGAAACAGCGTTGGGAATGGTCTCTAGCTTATGGCATGTTTGAACCCTGCATGTAGCTGTGTTGTTGTTCAGCAGTCTGCCATGCTCTGCTGACCTTGGGACTTTCAATGGACTTGAATTAATGGCCTGCCTTGTGGTTTGGAAACATCAGGATTATGCCTTTCTACTTATCAACCTTGGGCTTGTCAGTCTCAGCAGCCAGCAGCTGTCTGAGCAAAGAAAAGCCTCTAGCTTCAGTGGGCCAGGAGCAGGAGGCAGAGTTGAAGCCCAAGGTTGAGGGGTATTCACCCAGTCCCTAGAGCCTGGCACTTTGAACTTAGACTTAAAGCCTCCAAATTTTAAGAATAAACTTCTGTTTGTTTAAGCCATCCCATTTGTGGTATATTCTTGTCAGAGCAGCACTAGGTAACCAGAACAAGTAGTGGTGTTCCAGTTAGAGGCATAAGCCTTAGGAAGCATTATGTTTCCACTCATCCCTCTGGAAATTTCTGACCTCCACCTTCAGAAGTGTGTGGACACTATCCCTCTAGCCTTGGACCTTGAATGAGACATATGGAGGGGACGTGACCTTGACCTGCAGCCTGAAGATGAGATTTCCGAGATGGCCTACAGGCCCCTGTGTGAAAAATATGTCCTTGTTGTTTTAAGCCACAGAGATTTTATGCTGTTTGTTATGTATCACAAGCAGACTAATACACCATCCTTCAAGAAGGAACTTAATCTAATTAAGAGTTCTATCTGATCCTATTTCAGTTATGCCACTCCATGCATTAAGTAGCTATAAATAGGTCTTCTGAGCTTTTGTTGTCACAGGACAAAAAAGATATAAACTTTCTTTTCTACTACTAATATAAGTAGCTAAAATGATTATGTATGATATACCTGCAAGTGCCACAGAAAGATATTCACCAATAGTCCAGAATCTATAAACAACTAGATACATAAAAATAAATTGTTTTATTTTAATAATACATGAGTGAGGAAAGCTATGAAAAGCAGACACAAGCAATAAAAAGGCCACAGTATTCAGGACATTTGCTGTAGAAGCCAAATGCTGTACAAACTGGGATAGAAGTCCCAAGGGCATCTCCATGTGGTAATCATGCTGGGTGTTTTCAGTTTGTCCTTCCAGCTCTGCTCTCTACCCACTCTAGGCACACAGGCTGACTTTTATAGATGCCATCAATAGCTCCTCAGCCTCTGGCTTCCGGTTGGGTCTGACCATGGTGCTGCCAGCAGACCTGAGGGCAGTAGAAGAGTGGGAAAAGGCCATTGTTTCCTTGGCTTCCTTTTTTCCAGGCCATTAGGGGTTGGCTGCAGTCCTTTCCAAAAGCCATGGCTTAGATCTGATAGCCCTGTGCAGCTCTCTCCTGGTTTGGACAGCAGCCCTCTCTCCTTGCCCCAAGGGCAGGAACAGCAACACGGGGCACTCCACAATCCCTTGTTGGGTTCTGTAACTCTACCACAACTTCCTAAATAGCACCTTTATTAAACTTTCAATTACTGCCTTTGAGTGTGCCAGATGTTTTCTTACTGGACACAGACTGACAGAACTGAATTTGATTGCCTCATCTTCCTTCTGAAGAGCAGCTGGTGGGTTTGAACTGTCAACCTTCTGGTTAACAGTCAAATGCCCTAGGCACTGCACCACCAGAGTTCCTTACTAAAGGCAAAACCAACTAAAATATAAACTTAATATAGATAATAGTTAGGACATCAAACTGCTAGTGGTACTCTAGAAAAGCTATTATCTTGGTATATTTAGCTGTGATTCAATCTATAATAGCCTAACAAACAGCTACTATACATACACACATACATAAAAAATCCATTGCAACTGAGCCGATTCTGACTCATGACAAGTTATATGACAGAGTAGAACTGCCCTATAGGGATTCCAAGGCTGTAAATCTTTAAGGCAGAAGACTGCCTCTTCTTTCTCCTGTAACTAATCTACTACTAATATTCTGAGAAAGAAAAAAAGCACAGCCTTACATCTGGGAACAGGTCTGACATGTGCACAAACCATCCCACAGTACATCAGCATCAGATTATACTGAAGACCATGATAAAGTAAGACAAAAACAAGATGTGCAACCCACAAAGTACCCCAACTCCCCTTTCTCATGAAATGACTGCTGCTGCTTTACCAAATACAGCTGTATCCTTGCTCCAGTCTGCACTCCCTAGAGATGATAAGGTTTACTGCGATAGCCAACTGTAGAACTGTACCCAATACAGAGTAAGTCCCTGCTTCCTTAGGTCCTCCTCAAAATTACCCAACCAAAGCCCAAATCCTATACAGTAACAGGTTGTTTCTAAAATTCTGACTTAGTTACCTAGTGCTGCTATAACAGAAATACTGCAAATGGAAGGCTCCAACCCAAATTCTAACCTAGAAATTTCTTTTCAGATTCCAAACAGAAAAACAAAAGAAAACAAAAAACCGCCAGAGTTGATTCCAACTCATAGCAACCCCATTGGGTTTCCAAGGCTGTAAATCTTTACGGAAGCAGACTGCCTTGTCTTTCTTCTGGGAAGTGGCTATTGGGGTCAAACCATCGACATTTTGGTTAGCAGGCAAGTACTTTAACAACACCAGAACTCTTATTTCTCACGGTTTAGGAGGCTTGTTATGTGCCCTCGAGTCGGACCTGACTCATACTGACCCCTCCTTGGGTTTCTGAGGCAGTATCACTACACAAGTAGATTGCCTTATCTTCCTTCCAAGGAGTGGCTGGTGGGTTTGAACCCCCAGCCTTCTGGTTAGCAATCAAGTGCCTTGGGCACTACACTACCAGAGCTCCAAATTCAAGGTTCCAGCTCTAGGGGAAGGCTGTCTCTGTTGGCTCTGGAGGAAGGTCCTTGTTTCTTTTGAACTTCTTCTCCTAGGCAATCTTCATGTGGCTTTCCCTCTCCCCTTATCTCTGCTTGCTAGCTTGTATCTACTCTCTTTTATATCTCAAGAGAGATTGACTCAAAATACACTCTACACTAATCTTGTCTCATTACCATGACAAAGACAACCCATTCCCAAATGGGATTCTAACCACAGGCATAGAGATTAGGATTTGAAACACATATTTTTTTTTGTTAGAAAACTGTAACTGTTTTGTGTTATAAAACTGTAACTGTTTGTTACAATTCAAATCACACACTGAAGCCATACTTTCCCATAGTGTGGGTTCTCTCTCACTGCCAGGAGTCATAAACTCAACTTGTTTAACTACAGGTGTGTTGCCCGCGGTCTCTGGCTGTAGGATGTTAACAATGCTGTCTCCAAAGGCCAAATTTATGCTTCAAGGGTCGTGACCACAAAGATTCAAATGAGGGGTAGTAACAGAATGTTCTAATAACCATGTCCTCAAGATAACAAATGAGCATTCAGGCACTGGTGACTTTGGCATAGAGGGGAAAGACCCAAAACCCTGGCCCAAAGAAGACTCCTCTTCTGTTCTGGGCACTCAGCAGAGTTGCTGGTTGTTCCCCATGTCCTCCTTCCACCTGGCTGAGGTCTGAGGTCTGAGGTCTTTTGGGGTGAAGTGTCACATTACGCGCTAGAAACTCTGGTTGGGCTTGGGTAGGCATGATATCCTGGATAACTCCGAAACCTGACTGGTTCAGGTGGAGGCTCAGTGAGGGCAGGAGACAGACTACATTATTATAGGTCCTTTCTATGCACTGGTTTTGATTCTCTGCTACTCTTCCCCTCAATGAATGAGCATTTTGCAAAACAGGCATTAATTTTCCTAACCTCTTCCCCCCGTGCCCTGCTTATGCACAGCTATCTGACTTACAGCATCAGGACCTTAAAAGTCAGAGTTGCACTTTGTCCTTGAATTTTCTCAGTCTTTTTGCTAAGTGGCTTGCAGGCTTTGTTTGAACATCTCCGATGGAAGGAAGGTTGGGCAATCCTACTTCCGTAGTGATACTGCCTCGGAAACCCAAGGAGGGGTCTCTATGAGTCGGGGCTGACTCGACGGCACATAACAACGACAACAACAACAACAATGCAGTCTAACTCCTGAATCCTAAGATGGCCTGCTCATGTTTGTAAAACTTGGTCTTAAAGATCTTTTTTGAGCCCTAATGTGTTTCTAGGAGCTCTGGTAGCATAGTGGCTAAGGCACTTGACTGCTAACCAGTAGGCTGGCGGTTCAAACCCACCAGCCACTCCTCGGAAGGAAGGTTGGGCATTCCTACTTCCGTAGTGATACTGCCTCGGAAACCCAAGGAGGGGGTCACTGTGAGTCAGGGCCAACTCGATGGCAAACAACAACAACAACAACAACAACAACAACAATGTGTTTCTAATGAGGTCAGGAAGGCAGAAAATCACATCTCTTTGCTACAGGACAGTCTTTTGGTCCCTAAAGACAGCAAAAAGATGCCCTTCTTGCTAAGCAGAACTGCAAGTTCCTGCAGCCCAGTCTCAGAGGGACTCTAAGGTATGGACTCACTCCCCTGCTGAGTGTCAAGGAGCACATAGTGAGTTTCCTTGTGTATAGCTTTGTAGTCCTAGTGCCTAGAATTCAGTAATACTCAATAAGCATTCCTTTTCTTTTTTTTTAAAGTCACCACTTATTAGTCCTTTCTAATAAGCATTTGTATTTTTCCTATCCTTTTCACTACTGAGGGATGCACTTTCTGGATTCATGGAAATAAAGAGGGCCATGCAAGAGGCCCATGCTGGTCTATGATGACAAGTACAGATTTTGTGATTTCTATGGACTTTGTGCCTGATGTACTCAATAAGTATTTCCTAAGTGAATAAGAATTTCCAGCTTTTTAGCCTGTTCTAAAAATCCAAGAAAACCAAACTCACTGCTGTCAAGTTGGTTCTGACTCATAGTGACCCCTCCTTCAGTTTCTGAGGTGGTATCTCTACAGAAGTAGATTGCCCAGTCTTCCTTCCAAGAGTGGCTGGTGGGTGTGAACCGCCAGCCTTCTGGTTAGCAGTCAAATGCCTTAGACACTATGTTCTAGGGTTAGAAAATCTGAAAATGAGAATTCCCTGAAGCCCATCTTTGACTTTTCTCTGTGACACAAATGCCTTTTAACAAGATAAGCACTAAAACCACAATTAATGACTGAACCGGTCACTAATTAATTAATTCATCTTCTAATTTCCCAGAGCCTACCTTGGGGCAATCTACTTCTGTAGTGATACTGCCTTGGAAACCCAAGAAGGGGTCGCTATGAGTCAGGTCCGACTCGACAGCACATAACAACAACAACAACAACAACCTTATGCCAGGCACTGTGCTGCACACTGGCATTACAGAGCTCAAAGTCAAAATTGCATCCCTTAATTAGGCATAGTGGGTAAGACATTTGGATGCTAACCTAACCAAAAGGTTGGTGATTCAATCTCACCAGTTGCTCCAAGGGAGGAAGGTGAGGCGATCTATTTCCATGAAGATTTATAGCCACAGAAACCCAATGGGAGTCACTATGAGTTGGAATTGACTCGATGGCAGTGGGTTTGGTTTTTTTCTTATTTAATTAGCCCTCAGGGGACTGCCATTTCAATTGAGCAAGACATCACTATAAAGCAAAGAATCACAGTGGTATGCCATGGAATACAGCCTGGGACAGAGGTCAAGGGGGTATAGAAGGGGTAGGAGGCCAGAGAAGGCTTCTAAGCATCATCCCTTAGAAGCACATGGGGTAGAAAGTGGGGTAGGGCATCAATTAGGAACCAAGGAAGAGTTTCAAGTTCCTAGCTTGCTGAGAGATGGAGGAGGAACTGATATACTGCAATAGTACAGTAAGTACTGAAAGAGTTTATTCTGTTAGTGAACTGCCTTTGCTCTCCATTAACCTAGTGCACAGAAGTACTTTGCCATCCATTTACTATCCTGACTGGCTGCATATTGGGGGTACTGATAGTCTGAAGGCTTACTGCAGAAAATGTTTGCATGTGCTCTTAGCATGCACTAAACTAAATTACCCTATGCCCCCTCCTTCCAAACCAAACCCGTTGCCGAAGAGTGAATTCTGACTCATAGTGACCCTATAGCCCAGAGTAGATCTGCCTCTTTATACATAATCTTTACAGAAGCAGACTATCACATTTTTGTCCCATAGAGTTGCTGGTGGGTTCAAACTACTGACCTTTTAGCTAGCAGCTAAGCACTGAACCACAGGGCTCGTTAGGTCTGTAATATGTCTCCAAACCCAGAGGCGATGGGAGAGGGTAACAAGTACCATTGACAAACAGCACCCAGCCCTCCATATGTTGAAGGCCTTTCTCTTAGTTTATGATTGGGCTTCCATAACAAGCTACAAAGGACGTTTAAGGAAATGAAGCAAATACCCACCCACATAGAAAAACTTTAAGGTGAAGAGTTAGAAATAGAGCACAAGAGGAGGGGGTCGTTTACTTTCCTTCTTGTGTTATTGTTGTTATGTGCCATCGAGTCGGACACAACTCATAGCGACCCCTCCTTGGGTTTCTGAGGTAGTATCACTACAGAAGTAGATTGCCCAACCTTCCTTCCAAGGAGTGGCTGGCGGGTTTGAACCTCCAGCCTTCTGGTTAGCAGTCAAGTGCCTTAGGCACTACGCTACCACAGCTCCTTCTTGTAGGATGAATTAAATCACCAATAGTATCTCCCACCACATTAAGTGGGGAGCAGTTTGGAGATAAAAGAAATGCAGTGAAAATAGTAGCAGAGAGAAGGGAACTGACAAAGAACCACTAACTGGCTTCTGGTAAAGGGGGGCAAGAATTTAAAAGAAAAGTATCATTTTGCCTTTGCCAAAGTGGCATGGGAATCTCAGAATGACATCTGCATTTTCAGTCTCATTTATGTGGATGATAACAAGTTTAAAGTTCTCAACTTCAGAAACGATTTGAATTATGTTACCTTGAGATTTCATAAAATAATGAGAATACATCTCTGAATAACCAAAACAAAACAAAACAAAAAAAACCCCAAAAAACCAAACTCACTGCTGTTGAGCCAGGTCCAACTCATAGCGACCCTTGGGTTTCCAAGGTGGTATCTCTATGGAAGTAGATTGCCCAATCTTCCTTCCAAGGAGAGACATTAATAAAGACTTGGTGTCAGGAGAAGCAAATCTAGCTAAGAAGAACCTACAATAAAACAGGATTCTGGGTTTTATCTTTGAGTTCCCTAGAAGCCACAGCAACAAGATGAAAAAGTGATAACACAGTTCACAAAATGCAATTCTTACTGGGAGTCTTTTCTCCTCCTCGCATACATTAGAGAGGACACAGTAGTATATGACTATGTGTGGGATGTAGTGTACAGATGGAGAACTTACACATCATCTGATCCCATTCCCTCATTTTTCAGCTATGCAATGGAGATGCAGACAGAAGTCACTTGCCCAAGGACAGTGCCAGAAGTGGGGGTTGTGTAAACCCCAGACCAGTTCTCTTATTATATGACACCTTGATGAACTACTTGGTTTGCTGGTCTACAGTCTTACTTCACCATGAGTCCAATCAGATGAAAAAACTCTCCTGCTTCTGTCTTTCCTGCCAGCTACAGTCCCTTTGGATGGATTCAGACTTAGGGGTCGATGTGAGACAGGGCTTATCCCCTGGCTTTAGTCCAGTCTTTGGTAATGACATTCCCATGCCTACTGCAACATGATGTAGGTCCTTCGAGAGTTCCTGCTGCTCCCCACACTCTGAGCTACCTGGGGTCTCTCCAGGGAAGCCTGTACTGGGGCAGAAGCTTTTGCCTGTGCCCAAGATGGGGCTAATATTAGCCATAGTAGCAGGAAAGGGTTTAGCCACTGGATATGGTGAGGCAGGCTGGGCAGGGTTGCTTTTCCCCAACCACCTTCCAGAGTGGGACATCGGTGGAGACACCTTGCCTTCTTGGTGTAAGGATGTGGGCCCTTCTATGATGGCGCTGAAGTATAGTGTGGAGCCCTCCTGTCCCTCCCCTCCTCTTGACTGCCCACTCATACACCTTCCCTGGGCTCCAGGGGCTATGGCTTCACACAGCAAAACCACAGCTCCTTCCTGTGTAGTTGACAAGTTTTGGGTAGGTGCACTATTCTGATTATCACTGGCAAAAGAGATGTAACTTGAGGTTTCCAAAGGCTCAGCCTCCGCTTTGGGGACATGTTCAACCTCAAAGACTTTCTCTGAGGTTTGGGTTTCCTGCAGTGATGATGGGAACTCTTGCTGGCAAAAGAAAGGCTTTCTTTGTTGAGTATAGTGTTGACTCAATTGCCATGCAGTGGGGTAAAAACAGCCAGTACTGTCACCTCCAAAAGCTGCATTGATCTTTGACACATTTCCAGTTTTTAAGGCAAGTTTCACCAACAGCCAGTGGTGGTGTCCTAGGGAAGAGTCCTCTTCAACAACCTGACTTCCCAGACCAGCTTCTGAAGGGCCCCACTGTAGGCTGGGGGATGTCCCCAGGCATGTCAACTCAGAGCCTTCCCCCTGGCACAAGTCTGGGCTCTCCAACCTCTCCCCAGCTGGGGCTGCAGCCCTGAGAGAAGATTCACTCTCTGTTTTATCACCACCTGCAATGCCACAGGACTTCCTTATGAAGCCCTGCCAGATGTCTGTGGACTTTGGATGTAGCAGGCTGTAATAAATTACCAGGGAGACACTGCCTGAAAAAGAAAAAGGAGCATAAGGTTACGTTCTTTGAAGCTCTGTATCCTCTCTGTGGTTTGCAGAATTTCAGGTTCTGGCCACTTTGAGCAATATAATTTGGGAGCTAAAACAGGACTCTTACGGGATGATCAAAATGGGATATTCTTGGAGAATTTAAGTGAGCTCTAGCTTCTAAACTCTGAAAACATTTCTAAGCTTAAAAAGTTAGTAACAAAGTTTAACTCTATTGAGTCTATTAACTCTTCCTTGAGGGAGACTCCAATGGAGTACTCTAGATGTGCATGCACATGCACATGCACATGTGAGATGTTTGCTAAAAAGGTTAACTCTACTTTCATGTAACTGGATTAAATGCTCAGAATTCAACCATCAACAAACCAGTTGATAGAATCCAAAGCGGGGTGGGTGGGTGGGTGAGTAGGAAGTAGTCTCAAAAACAAATAAGACCTAAGCAGAGGTTAAATATGTTCATCAAAAGCCCCATACCAAGGAATTTCCATGACCAACAACAACACTTCCTTTGTACATAAACATCTTAATCACATTGTTGTCAGTTTAATTTATTTTGATCAGA
The DNA here is from genome assembly GCF_000298275.1 of Orycteropus afer afer. Lineage (NCBI taxonomy): Eukaryota > Metazoa > Chordata > Mammalia > Tubulidentata > Orycteropodidae > Orycteropus > Orycteropus afer. Next base: position 89,068 of record NW_006921787.1, on the reverse strand, counting down.
AGTGTTGACTACTGCAATTAATTTCTTTAACAGAGCATTCCAGTAATCCTCCCACGTTATTTCCAGTTTCCTGTTATACTGGATGGAGTGCCTTGTTTCAGGGTGCTTGTTATAAACAGCATGAGACCTGAATTAAGTTCTAGGGAAAATAACTTGAGGGAGCCAGAAAATCACAGCATGAAAGAGTTGTTGTTGTTATTGTTGTTAGATGCCTTTGAGTGGATTTCAACTCACTGACCCCACATGATAGAGTAGAACTGCCCCATAGGGTTTTCTTGGCTGTATTTTCTATGTGAGCAGATCACCAGGTTTTTCTCTCATGGAGCTGCTGGGTGGGTATGAACTGTCAACCTTTTGATTAGCAGCTGAGCATTTAACTGTTGCATCACCAAGGCTCCTATGAAAGAGCTAGAAAGAACCTAAAAGGTGGTCACGTCTGGTCCTCTCTGTGTATCAGCAGGGAATGAGGACTGGAGAGGTAACAGGCAGGTCTGAGGTCACATAGAGTTAGTGGCAGGGCTGGAACTGAGGGAAATGGAGACAGAATTTCTGTGTGTTCAGTATTTACTCTGAGGCAGCCACTGTTCAAACACTTTCAGTACATTGTTTAAAATTTTTAGAATCTCCCCATGAGGTAAACGTCATTGTCTTCCTTCTACAATGTGCAACACAAGGTCAAAAAGGATGAACTAAGCTGTCCAAAATCACATAAGTGTGAAATATAACTAGTCAATGAAAATATATTTTCCATGAGGGCACTTCATTTATTGGGATTACTGCTGGTGTCCCAGGCTCACATGCAGTAGGCACTCAATAAATGTTTGTTAGAGGAAAGAGGGAAAGAGAGTGGAAGAGCCAAGATGTGAGCCAGAGCTGCCTGGCTTTAAAGTCTGTGTTTTTTGTTTTAACTATAACTAATCCACAGTCTTCCCAAGTGGCAATTTTTACAAAGGACACTTCAGAGTGAGGGGAGCAGGCAACGCCTACAGAAAAGAGGGGTGAGAACCAGCATCCCTGGCTCTATTTGATCCTCTCCTCCCAGCCACGTGAGCACTCTGGTGGGGAATGCTCACATCTGGCTCCCTGTACAGTGCTTGCCTACCACATTATGGGTCACACAACGAGTGAAAATAAAATTCTTATTGGCAGGGCACTAGCTTGGAAATCAGCATGGCATCTCCCAAGAGGGAAAAACATTTTAGGAATGGTGTTTAAATATGTATTTTTCAATTCACGTCAAAATATATAAAGTAGATAGTGAAGGGAAGACATTTTTATGTCAGACCTCACTGTGTTCACAAGACACAGTTTTATCACCTATGAACTAGAAAATCAAAATGAGTAGCTAACCTCCCAGTGAGCCAAACCCATTCATCTAAGTCTTACTGAGCTCCCATCCTCCCACCAGAAGGCTTGCTTGGATATGCTGAGAGCCCCTGACCCGTGTGAACTGTGTATGAGGAGTCTAGACACTGCCAGTCACACCATGGGCAATCAGTATTGTCAGCTTTCTCTAGATTATTTATTATGTACACAAGGAGCTTAGAAATCAATGGCTTGCTATTCAAATTATTTTAAGCAGGACCTCCCACATGCCCTTCAAAGGGTGAATGGCTAAACAAACTGTGGCACATCCGTGCTATGGAACACTCAAACCAAACCAAACTCACTGCCACTGACTCAATTCTGACTCATAGCAACTCTCATTAGGTTTCTGAGGTGGTAAACCTTTACAGAAGAAGACTGCCCCATCTTCCTTCCATGGAGTGGCTGGTGGGTTTGAACCCCCAACCTTCTGGTTAGCACTCAAATGCCTTAGACACTGCCTAAATGCAACAGACTACTGAGCAATGCAGGTAGCAACCTGGAATCAATCCTCTTCCAGAGAACTGTATCAAATGCAAAAGCCAGTCCCCAAAGGTTACGAACCATAAGTTCCATTTATGTAACATATGTGAAGTGATAAAGTTATAGAAAAGGAAAAGAGATTAGTGGTTGCCAGGAGTTAACGGGAGGGTAAGGGTCAGCTGGAGGGGTGTGGTTATAAAATGTAACCTCAGGGACCTTTATAGTGATGGGAGTGTTCTTTCTGTGTCTTGACTACACTGATGTCAACATCCCAGTTGTGACAATGAAAGATGTTACCACTGGGGGAATTGCAGAGTGGGTAAAAGATTATAGGAATCTCTTTATATTATTTTTCTTTGTATTATTTCTTAAAACTACAATTATCTCAAAAGAAAATTTTAAAAAGGGAGGTTGACTCGGCAACCCAAACCTCCAATAAGCCATGGCTCCTACTCATTTAATGAAATGAGAAAGCAAAGCTTAAAGCCCCGGATAGCTTCTGACTCTAAAATATTTGTTATAAGGCAACAGAAGTTTATGAATCTTCCCTGTCCCATGATTAGTCCCTTACCTCTCTAAATGGTATGGTGCTCAAGATCATTGTCTTTCTCTACCAAATGCTACTCACATATGTTAGTCCAACCCCTGGCTAATTACAAAAGGACCTAACTTTCCTGATGTAGGTGAATATCTTGTTTTTCTGGGTGTGAGCCACATGGCCCTCTAGAGTAACCTGAGTTGTCTGTGTGGTCTCCCACTGCTCCCATGAGTCTCCTTCAGAATGTGGGTGACCAGTGAAAAGGCTTTGGGGTGAAGACAGGAGCAAGGGCTGTAAGTTGTTATGAATAACCTGAGGGAATCTCTGTACTAGATCATGTTTTAAGAGGCACTAGCACCTCCCTGGTGGCACAATAGTTAAGTGCTCAAATGCTAAGCAAAATGTTGGCAGTTTGAACCCATCCAGTAGTTCTAAGAGAGACAGACCTGGCAATCTGCTCCTATAAAGATTACAGTCTAGAAAGCCCTTATAGGGCAGTTCTACTCTGTCACATGGAGTTGCTATGAGTTTGGCATTGATTAAATAGCACCTAACAACAGGACCACGTGGCAGGGTCCTTGGGTGGTGCAAATGGTATGCTCTAAGCTGCTAACTGGTTCAAACTCACCTACTAGCACTATGGGAGAAAGGCCTTGTGGTAGTTAAGTTGTGTGTCAACTTGCCTGGGCCTGGTTTTGAGTGGCTGGGCAGCCGGTTATAGTTATTTCCCACGATGAGATTGGTAATCAACTCCATGGTGGAATTTACTGGAGCAGCAGTAGCTGTCTTAGGGATGTGCTTTGCTTCCAGTGTATGAGGAGAAATTTTGAGAAAGGTCTCTGCAGCTTTTTGGCACACTTGGATCCTACATGTAGGGTCTTTGTTTATCAGCCTATCTTGCCCTGCTGATCCTGGGACTTTTTCTGGACTTGAACTAGTAGCCTGCCATGTTTTTTGATAATCTCAGAGCTGTGCCTTTTTACTTGTGGACCTTGAGTTTGCCAGCCTCAGGAGTCAGCAGCTTCCTGAGTTAAAATAAGCCTCTAGCTTCAGTGGGCTAGGTGCAAGAGGCAGAGCTGAAGCCCAAAGTTGAGGGACTTTCACATAGCCCTAGAGCTTGGCACTTTGAACTTGGATTTTGAGCTTCCAAAATTGTTAGAGAACAAATTTCTGTTTGTTAAAACCATCCATTTGTGGTATTTTCTATTACAGCAGCATAAAGTAACTGTGTTAGACTGGGTTCTCTAGAGAAACAAAACCAGTAAAGTTTATATACATGTATATACAGAGAAATTTATCTTAAGAAAATGGCTCACACACTTATAGAAGCTGGCAAGTCCAAAGTTCCTGGACAAATGTGAAGCTTGAAGCTTTTCCATGTCAAGCTGGAGGCTATTCCTGACTCTTTCAGCCACAGGGGCTGAGGAGCTCAAGGCTGGCAGGCAGTACACCGGCTGCTGACTCCAATGAATGATGAATCAAAGATCTCCAGGCCAAATGGTGGATTGTTCACACATGGACAGTTGTAGGCAGCACAACAGAATCCTGACTCACAGAAGAATGTCTCCTCTTCAGATACTAGAAGCAGGCCACACCCCTAGGGAAACTCCCTTTAAACAGATTGGTCACTCAAAACATAATCATCTGATCCCATCATGGGAACAACCACACCACATCACCTCTAACAACACAGAATTGTGGTCCAGCCAAGTTGACACACAGCTCCAAATATCAGTCCACCCCTTGTCAACTTGGCAGTTGTACAAATCTTCTTAACCATATATGATCTCTAAAAAAGGACAATTATAAAGCATATTTGTGCCTAACATGATACGCTAACACACGTACAACCGAAACGCCATTAACCTTATTTACATTTCACAGTTCACAACAGAAGGAAATAAAAATATCTGATGCACATATGCAATGAAGAAATATAACAGTCACAGTCCTCGTTTCTCCAGTTGGTCACGTGGTCGTAGCTGATATTCAGAACTACCTTCCTCCACCATCCATTCTGTATTTCCCTTGCCCTCAGCAAGCATCTCAGCCAGTCGTGGTTCTTTGCCTGGTGGGGTGACCCAAACTTTCATTCCTGAAGGGCCTGGGCCATTATCAGTCATATCAGAATTGGGTTGCTGTAATTTTCCAATGACTGTAATCACAAGGCATGGCAATACTAAGAGACGTCCTAAAGAAGCTCCTGTATTCCAGACATATTCTTCTTTACCTCCATTATGTAAAGCCAATCCAATTTCCCCTTGGTAACCAGGATCTATCACACCAGATAGTACAGTAATGCCCTTCTTTTTCTGTTGATCCAGAGGCATGAGGAAGCCAAAATGGCAGGGTGGCATTCTTAATTTCTAGTTCAATGCAATCCGTATTGTGTCTCCAGGTGGGAGTGTTCCTCCCTGTGGGACTAAGATCTCCAGGCCCGCAGAGCACAGGGTAGCAGGGACAAGAAGCAAAATTTTTTGAGTGGATCACTAGGGGTAATAGTGAGTGGTACCACTTCCGTTTCCACCCCTTGGTTCCGGGACCCATGAATCCTGGCTAGTGGAGAAACAGAACCATATATTGGACACTGGTTTAGAGCATATACAGCCTCCTTCATATACCTTTATAGCCACCTAGCTGGCACCATAATTGTGTTTTCAGGAAGTCATTCCATTGTTCTATCAAGCCAGCTGCTTCAGGATGATGGGGAACATGGTAAGACCAGTGAATTCCATGAGCATAGGCCCATTGCCACACTTCATTTGCTGTGAAATGAGTCCCTTGATCTGAAGCAATGCTGTATGGAATACCATGATGGTGGATAAGGCATTCTGTAAGTCCATGGATGGTACTTTTGGCAGAAGCATTGCATGCAGGGAAGGCAAATCCATATCCAGAATAAGTATCTATTCCAGTTAAGAACAAAACGCTGTCCTTTCCAGGATGGAACCGGTCCAATGTAATCAACCTGCCACCATGTTGCTGGCTGATCACCCTGAGGAATGGTTCCATATCGCGGACTCAGTGTTGGTCTCTGCTGCTGGCAGACTGGGCACTCAGCAGTGGCAGTAGCCAAATCAGCCTTGGTAAGTGGAAGTCCATGTTGCTGAGCCCATGCATAACCTCCATCCCTGCCACTATGGCCCTTTGTTCATGAGCCCATTGAGCAATGACAGGAGTAGCTGGGGAAAAAGAATGGCTGGTTTCCACTGAATGTGTCATCCTATCCACCTGACTGTTAAAGTCCACCTCTGCCGAGGTCACCTTTTGGTGAGCATTCACATGAGACACAAATACCTTTACTCCTTTGGCCCATTCAGAGAGATCTATCCACATACCTCTTCCCCATACATCCTTATCACCAATCTTCCAATCATGCCCCTTCCAAGTCCCATACCATCCAGCTAAGCCATTAGCCACATCCCATCAATCTGTATATAATCGCATAACTTGCCATATCTTATTCCATGCAAAGTGAACAGCCATATGCACGGCTTGAAGTTCTGCCCATAGGGAGGATTTCCCTTCATCACTGTCCTTTAAGGAAGTCCCAGACAGGTGCTGCAGTGCCACTACTGTCCACCTTTTAGTGGTACCTGCATATTGCGCAGAATCATCTGTAAACCAGGCACGAGTTTTCTCTTCCTCAGTAAACTGATCATAAGGAACTCCCCATGAGGCCATAAGTGCACACTGGGAGAGGGAAGGTAATGTGACTGGAGTGGAGACCACAGGCATTTGGGCCACTTCCTCATGCAACTTATTTGTGCCTTCAGGTCCTGCTTGAGCTCAATTTCGGATATACCACTTCCATTTAATGATGGAGTGCTGCTGTGCATGTCCACCTTTATGACTCTGTGGGTCAGACAACAACCAGTTCATGATGGGCAGCTCAGGCTTCATGGTCACTTTGTGGCCCATGGTTAATCGTTCAGTCTCTACTAACGCCCAGTAACAAGTCAAAAGCTGTTTTTCAAAAGGAGAGTAGTTATCTGCAGAGGATGGCAGGGCTTTGCTCCAAAATCCCAAGGGTCTGCGTTGCGGTTCACCAATAGGGACCTGCCAAAGACTCCAAACAGCATCTTTATCTACTACAGGCACTTCAAGCACCATTGGATCAGCCAGATCATATGGCCCAAGTGGCAGAGCAGCCTGCACAGCAGCCTGAACCTGTTACAGAGCCTTCTGTTGTTCTGGGTCCCACTCAAAACTAGCAGCTTTCCAAGCCACTTGATAAACAGGCCACAGCAACATACCCAAATGAGGGATATGTTGCCTCCAAAATCCAAAGAGGCTCACTAGACGCTGTGCCTCCTTTTTAGTTGTGGGGGAAGCCAGATACAATAACTTATCTTTCACTTTAGTAGGAATATCTCGACATGCCCCATACCATTGGACCCCTAGAAATTTCACTGAGTTGGAAGGTGCCTGAATTTTTGTTGGGTTAATTTCCCAACCTGTAGCATGCATACGCCTCACCAATAAGTCTAGAATCATTGATACTTCTTCTTTACTAGGTGCAATCAGCATAATGCCATCAAAATAATGGATCAGTGTGATGTCTTGTGGAAGGGGAAAGGCGATTAAGATCCCTATGGACTAAATTATGACATAGTGCAGAGGAGGTGATGTACCCCTGAGGAAAGACTGTGGAAGTATATTGTTGGCCTTGCCAGCTGAAGGCAAACTGCTTCTGATGGTCCTTTGAAATTGGTATCAAGAAAAAGGCATTGGCCAGATCAATAGCTGCATACCAAGTACCAGGAGATGTACTAATTTGCTCAAGCAATGAAACCACATCAGGAACAGCAGCCACAATTGGAGTCACCACCTGATTAAGTTTACGATAATCTACTGTCATTCTCCAAGATCCATCTGCTTTTCGCATAGGCCAAATAGGTGAATTAAATGGGGATGTGGTGGGGATCACGACCCCTGCATCCTTCAAGTCCTTAATGGTGGCAGTAATCTCTGCAACCCCTCCAGGGATGTGGTATTGCTTTGGTTTACTAATTTTGTAGGTAGAGGCAGTTCTTAATGGCTTTTCCTATCACAATAGCCCTTACTCCACATGTCAGGGACCCAATGTGGGAATTCTGTCAATTGCTCAGTATATCAATTCCAATTATGCATTCGGGCACTGGGGAAATCACTACAGGATGGGTTCGGGGACCTACTGGACCCACTGTGAGACACACCTTAGCTAAGACTCCATCAATAACTTGACCTCTATATGCCCCCACTCTGACTGGTGGGCCACAATGATGCTTTGGGTCTCTGGGAATTAGTGTCAATTCAGAGCCAGTGTCCACTAATCCCCAAAAAGTCTGATTATTTCCTTTTCCCCAATGAACAATCACTCTCGTAAAAGGCCTCAGATTCCTTTGGGGAAGGCTGGGAGAAAGACTGGCATTATAGATTTTTGGCAATGTAGTGGGGTCCTTCCTCAAAGGGACCTGGCCTCCCTTTCATTCAAGGGGTTGTGGGTCTGTAAACTGACTCAAGTCCAGGAATTGATTGAGAGGTATTCTGGCGATTCAATCTAGGTTGCTGTTCACGTGACCCAGGCTTCTGTCTATTCAGATCAAGTAAAAATTTAGTAGGCTTGCCATGTATTTCACTACTAGGAACACCACGAGCAAGTAGCCAATGCCATAATTCCACATGAGTCAGACTATTCTGACGACTGTTCTGACTCTGCTGTCCATTATGGTAACCATGCCCACCTTGCCTTTGTCGATTAACTGCTGCCACTTGGCCCCTACTACCACGAGGTTCAATCAGCCCCATCGTAGTTAAGTGTGTTAGTTCAATTAGGGCAGTTCCACTGTCAAGTCAGGTTTATATAAAATAGCAATTACAGCAGTCTTCAAGGATGCTAGAGCTCCCTTCACAAATTTATTCCTCACTGTACTGGTGAAAGGTGTGTCTTCTGGACTCTCCATTTCTGGCTCTAGGGGTTTAATCTGATAAATCCATTCCAACAGGCCAATTTACCTAAGCCTCTGAATACCTTCTTATACATTATACCAAGGCAGGTCTGGTATTTCATCTTGACTTAAGGTAGGCCACCGCATAATCCATGCTTCAGTAAGCCAACCAAATAAACTATTAGATCCTTTCCTAACCTCTCGAGCTGAAACACTGAATGAAGAAGCCATACTTAGTGGGCCTAAATCAATAAAGTCAGAATGACCCAATGTTACATTCCTTGCACCATTATCCCTCACACCCTCAGTAGCCATTCTCATACATATTCTCCATGTTTCTGTCTGTACATGTTAGCAAAATCAAGTAGGTCTTTTCGGGTGCAGTATACCACCTCCTCAATCACACTTTCTATTTCACCTTTTGGGGCTCACTTGGACTTAACTTTAGTTATAGGTCTAGCAGCAACAATGGGTGGTTGGGGCAGTTCCTCAGAACATTCATGAATGTCTTCCATGGCCTCTGCCTTCGGCAATGACTCAACAGAACAGTAGGGCTAATCCCATCAAACTGAGGTGGAGGGGATAATGGCTTTACAGTAATCCCTTCAGATGGGAAGGATTCAACAGAATTTATAGGCTCTGCATCCTGATCTTCTTGACTATCTCCTGCCCACATGTCACCATTCCAGGTTTCAGGATCCCATTTTTTCCCAATCAATGCCCTCACTTTAACTTCAGACACCGTTCTGGGTTGGCAGTTTAATCGGTGGTGTAATTCAGCCACCCTTACAATAAGACTCTGGGTTTGGTTTTCAGCAGTATCTGCTCTGTTACTAGAAGATATAAGACATTCTTTCAGAGCACAACTGGAAGCACTGAGGTCTTTTATGCGGTGCTTAAGCTGAGACTCAGCAGCTCTGAGCTCATCTTGCTCTTTCACCACTCTGTCTAGCATAAGTAGAACCAACTGACCACCTTCCCTATACTTCTCATGCTCACAAAATTGCAGAAAAGTGTCAAATATCTGATCACCCAGAGCCTCACTTCGCACAAGTACTTGTTCTATTGGTGGTATTATTTTGCATATTAACATTGCCACCTCACACCAGGGATTAGCAGGACCCTCTTTACTGACAGAGGCAGGGTCACTAGTTTCATTACCACTAATCAAATTGGAGAACCAATTTAGGAGCCAATCCTTATGATTTTGTCTCTCTAGAACCCTACTCTCGGTACCAAATGTGTTAGACTGGGTTCTTTAGAGAAACAAAACCAGTAAAGCTTATATATATGTATATATAGAAAAATTTATCTTAGGAAAATGGCTCACACACTTATAGAAGCTGGCAAGTAAAAAGTTCCTGGATCAAACGTCAAGCTGGAGACTTTTCCTGACTCTTGCAGCTGCAGGGGCTGAGGAGCTCAAGGCTGGCAGGCAGTACACCAGCTGTTGACTCCAACGAATGATGAATCCAAGATCTCCAGGCCGAATGGTGGATTGTTCACTCACGGATAGTTGTAGGCAGCACCACAGAATCCTGATTCACAGAAGAATGTCTCCTCTCCCAGAATGTCCACAGAGACACTGGAAGCAGGCCACACCCCTAGGGAAACTCCCTTTCAACAGATTGGCCACTCAAAACATAATCATCTGATCCCATCATGGGAACAACCACACCACAACAGCTCAAACCACACAAAATTGTGGTCTAGCCAAGTTGACACACAGCTCCAACTATCACAGTAAACAGAACAGGCCTGGTGATCTGCTTCCATAAAGATTACAGCCAAGAAAATCCTATGAAGCATTCTACTTCGTCATGTGGAGTCACTATGAGTTGAAATTGACTTAACGGCCATGAGATGCTTAGATGGCATCTGATCTGGGCATTTCACACAAGCCATTCTGGGTAGAAATGGACAGCCTCAGCATGACTTAATATTACTAGCAAAGTCAAGCAAGGCAGAAGTATGCTGAGTTCAGTGTCTCATCCCCTAGTCTGTGATGGTCTCACTATTCACACTGCAGTGAGTGCCATTCCTTCGTTTCTATTTAAGCGAGCATGACTGCATGGTTTTCTACCCTTGGAATTCACTATAGAAAAACAAGAGGGGAGCAAGGTGTGAGAAGGTGATACTGGGTCTTACCAATCAGAAATCCAGACATGACACCTGCTATCATCCACAGGCTGCTCCATGATGCCTCCTGGAGGAAATAAGTGGCCAACAGCAAAAGGATGATGTTCTCCATCAACATTATCTATGAAACCAAAGGGAGCACCATCACACCTTGTCAGGTACACACAGCACTGAGAATATTCCTTATCTGGGCAAAGTCTGTAGCCATACCCTGAGACTTGAATGCTCCCTTTTTAGTGCCCAGCAGGGCTCTCATTGTTTCAGGGCCCTTCCACAAGGAGGGTTATGAGAGCTTCTCTAACAAGGAGATCTCTCTGTTTTCAATATGGTTCATTAAAATTTCTCCAGAATTATACATGTACAGGAAACGTGAGGGCAAAATTGCTATGTTGGATACCTTTGGTGACTCAGATTGGGTTGAGAGATAAAACTTATTTTTTATTTTATATAATTTTGTATCCTCACATTATTTTAACTGTAAGCATATGTTATTTATTTATTTTTTTAGGAACTCTGGTAGCATAGTGCCTAAGGCATTTGACTACTAACCAGAAGGCTGGCAGTTCAGACCCACTAGCCACTCCTCAGAAAGAAGGTTGGACAATCTACTTTCATAGTGATAATGCCTCCGAAAGGAGGGGTTGCTATGAGTTGGATCTGACTCTATGGCAAAACACAACAATAACAACAATAACAGCATATGTTATTTTTGTAACAGAATAATTAAAAATATCTGCAGAGTTCATAAGTGCCACTGAGTTCCAATAAGCTAAAATCACAAACTTTCATAACTTTGTAATTTTTCCCAGTGATTTGCCTCTTTAAAATTAAGTTTGGTATGCTACCACCAGGTGGCAGCAAGGGGATGTTATCAATTGCTGGTAAATACAGGCATTTCTGTGAGGTCCAACATGGCAGAGCTCTTGAAAACTCACTGTACTTTCTGTCCTGTATGGTTAATTTTGAATATCCAGTTTTTAAATCTGAAAATATATTGCTTTATTAAATTAAGTAAACATACTTGACACAATCCAAAGATGATATATTTAAATACTGTATATGAAATATTTTTAAAATACAAATACACAAATGTAAAGTACAATACTGTTATACTAAAAGTTTTCCAAGGAGCTCTGGTAGCATAGTGCCTATGGCACTTGACTGCTAACCAGAAGGCTGGCGGTTCAAACCCACCAGCCACTCCTCGGAAGGAAGATGGGGCAATCTACTTCCGTAGTGATACTGCCTCGGCAACCCAAGGAGGGGTCTCTATGAGTTGGGTCTGACTTAACGGCACATAACGACAACCTAACAACAAAAGTTTTCCAAAGTTTTGCCTATGTAATTTAGTGGATTCACCTTAAGTGTAGAAAATTCAAATGAAGAGAGAATTGAAAAGTTTATTTAGAGCTTCTTAATGATGCTACCCATGTGCATTCTCCCCAGACCTCTGGGCTCTGGATGTTGTTGTTGTTGTTATGTGCCGTCGAGTCGGCCCCGACTCATAGCGACCCCTCCTTGGGTTTTCGAGGCAGTATCACTACGGAAGTAGGATTGCCCAACCTTCCTTCCGAGGAGTGGCTGGTGGGCTCTAGATAGCAGTATTTAAAAGGTTCAACAGGCATTATTTCAGTACTAAGTGGCACTGTCCAGTGGCCCAATCCAGAAATTTTAGCATTCACACTCCTTAATTAACCACATCTGATCAGCTGTCTGGTCCTATGGATTCAAATTCTCATGTTTATCCCAAATATATCACCTCTTTCTTATCCTTACTAATATTTTTATTCTGGCCCTAAAAATCTCTTCTCTAAGCTCCTATCTGCAACCTCTTCATTCTCTCTGCAATCTCTCCTCCAAACAAGAACGACCCATTTTTACTGCAGTTCCGATCTTGTCACTCCTGCCTATCTTACCTGGAAATAGCGAAATCTGAACTTCAGGATCAAGTCCCTACTCTGCAAACTGACCTTCACTATTTAGCAGTGCCTAAGGCACTAGACTGCTAAGTAGAAGGCTGGCAGTTCAAACTTACCAGCCACTTCTTGGAAGAAAGGTTGGGCAATCTACTTATGTAGAGATACCACCTTGGAAACCCAAGGAGGGGTCACTATGAGTCAGATCCGACTTGACAGCAGTGTGTTGCATTGTTTGTTGTCCTCCTTTCCAGGGTCATCTTCCAACATGTTGCCTCCACACTCGCACTTCATTTCCTGTGCAACGTCAAGTTCTCCTTGTTCTTTATTTCACTTTCACATATTTGCTTAAAATGCCTTTGAAGCCCTCTCTGCCCTTCAGCCCCCTCTTCCAACAGGTTATCTCTCAAGAGCTAGCTCTAATATCAGCTTTTGTAAAGCCTTCACTGACTTCCCAGGCTATGCTCCTCTTTCTGCTTCTTACATTCTTAGGGGATTTTGATAACATGACTTCTGTTATCTCAGTGCCTTGCATTAATTTGTTTATGTCTTTCTGGCCACTTAAACCATGACCATCTCACACCCTAGCATCTAATTCCTTTTCTAGTATATGGTGGAACATGATCTATCCATGTTCAAATGGAAAGATCAATGATGAGTTTAAGAGGTTAAAGTTTCTATTGAAACTGAAAAATTATCCAGAGGCCAGCTTCTGCCTCTGAAAAGGGAAGGTACTATATAGATGGGAAGCTCTCAAATATGGCTGGTCATCAGAGTCACCTGAAAGTTATTCCAAAATGCTGTTTCCTGGGTCCTACTCAGACTTGTTGAATCAGAATCTTAGAGTTGGGCCTGGGAATCTCTGCTTTGGGAAAGCTCCGAGTGACTTGAGTGAGTGTTTTTTTTTTTTTTTTTTTTTCTTTTTTAAAATTTTTTAAGTTTGTTTTTCATTCAACATTATGTGTACATTTAGTTTCACTCCCCATTTACCATGCCCAACCCTAAACCAGTCTCCTCCCCTTCCTGCCTAGTAACCCACCCCCCATGCCCCTCATAGTTATGTACTCCTGTTTGTCCTGCATTTCCTCCATGTGAATGTTGCCCTTTTGGTGCCCCGTGGTTGATTGCTCCAAGGATTGCATTTCCATAGAGTATGTGGGTGCGTGACCCAGGGTTCAGTGGTCTGCACGTACATCTTGCTTACTATTGGGCTGAGAGCCAGAGCTTGGGAGTGAGCTTTATTCCAGGCCCAGAATGGATCCCAGGACCACAGTACTGAGGGTCTTACCAGACTCCATCCTATCAGTAATTCTGGTCATTATTGAGTTTTTGGATTTTGTTCTACGTTTTTCCTCCCATTCTATCCAGGATCTCCACATTTGATCCTTTCCTGAATGATTGGCATTGGTAGCTGGGCCCATCTAGTTTTTCTGGTCTCGAGGGCCATCATATCCTAGGGCTGACTGCTTCCAAATGCCCTTGTTTTTTTTGCACTCTTAACTTTGCTTCCAATGATAGGAGACCATTAGCTGCATCTTAAATGGCCGCTTGAAAGCTTTCAAGATCCCAGTTGCTACTTACAACTGTAGGATGAGGAGCAAGGCTTTTATGTATTTGGTTGTGCCAACTGAGTCTGATGTCCCCCAGTACTATGGTCCTGAGACAGTAGATCCATTGGATCTCTCTCCCACAGTGTCTGGGTGTCTGTGAGGGATTACTCTGTGTTTGTCTTCTGTTGTTTCTGTAAGGATTGTAGGTATTTTGTATCACTGGTATCTGTTCAAGATTATCCTCCACTGAATCTATCGTTGGTCTAGAGTATACTCCTGTTCACTGACCTCCACCTGATCCTCTCAGGTATTTATCTGTAGCCTGGTATTTGGTGTTAATGGTAATGCAGTATTGTGGGCACACTGGTTGGCATTAGCATCTGTCATCTATCTCCTATGTGTACAATTCAGTGTCCTCCCTTTTCCTAATGTTATCATGATGGTCACAGGCTCTCTCCATACAGCCCTCCTCTTACTCACGTCAGTGCATGGGCCCCAACTAGCCCGAAATTAATCCCTCCCCTTCCCAGTAACCTACAAAGTGAGTGTAACTTTGATGTCAGCCAGGTTTAGAAACAGTTGCACTGGGACCCCTTCAGTTCACTCTTGAGTCCTAAGCCCATGAGTCATTATTCCCCATGCCAGGCAGTGTGTTGTGGCAGTTAAGAGTTCAGGCTGCAGCTTCAGACCCAATTACCTTTGACTATCACCTCTGTCTTGTTAAGGAGCCCTGGTTGCATAGTGGTTAAAGCATTCGGCTGGCTAGTCAAACAGCTGGTAGTTAGAACCGACCAGCTGCTCTGTGGGAGAAAGATGTGGTAGTCCATTTCTGTAAAGATTTATAGCCTTGGGAACTCTAAGGGGGAAATTCTACTGTATCTTAAAGGGTTGCTACCAAGTCAAAATTGACTTGGTAGCAACAGGTTTGGTTGGTTTGGTCTGTCTGGTTTAGCTATGTGATCTTCAGGTTACTTAATGTTTGTGAGCTTCAGTTTCCTCATCTGCAAAATGGGTTTTATCTTACAGAGTTTTGTGAGAAGTAAGTGAAATAAAATAGTCAATGAATTTATAACTGCATCTGGTGACATAACAACCAGGCCCAAAGTGTTAGTGACTGTTAATGTTTTTGTTACTATTTCCAGTATCTCAAGGTGAGAACAGGGAAAGCCATAATGAACTTCCTTGAAAAGAAAAGTTTCATTTATTGAAGAAATAAATGAACTGAGTGAATAAACATAAGGATAACTTAAAAGTTACTGCTTTGAGGCTGAACTATTAGGTGTGTCTATGCAGGGAGGAGTATGCCCATGACCATGTATAGGGTTGGCACACAATGTTTCTACAAGTGTATTTGTATGTTGTGTAAGAATTCCCAGGTATACAGTAAAGCTGAAAAGGGACAAGGTGGTAGTTACTTCTTGGCCACAGCCAGCTACCCAGAGGAAGTGAGTAGTTGGACCTGTGGGCTTGGGACCATAGTTGCAGGGGACATTAACCTCAACTGGCATAACGTATTATACAAAAACATTTTTCCACCTCCTACTCTGGCAAGTAGTAACTGGGATCTTAAAGGCTTGCAAGTGGCCATCTAGATGCAATGATGGGTCTCTCCTCATCCAGAGCAAAGAATAATGAAAAAAACCAAAGACACATGGAAACAATTAGTCCAAGCGACTGGTACACCATGTGATCCTCAGCCTACACGACTATGAGACCAGAAGAACTAGATGGTGCCAGGCTACCACTGTGAACCACTCACATGGGGATCTGTGTAGGAGATCGTGGACAGAGTGGGAGAACAGTATGGAACAAAACTCAAAATCATGAGGGGGGAAAAAAAAAGGACCAAGTTTGCTGCTCTGATAGAGTCTGGTGGAATCCCTGAGACTATGGCCCCTAGATGCCTTTCAGGTTTGGAACTGAACCCACTCCCGTGGCTTCCAGCCAAACAAAAGACAGGCATATGAGCTGAACATTTACACTAGGTAGATACACTCCTTAGAGAGAACAATCATGGGAGAATAGAAGGGCTGTGTATGCACAGGGAGACAGCTCAGGGGGCAGGAGTGCATAGGAGGGAAGCACACAGGGAAGAGGTAACTATGGGGAGGAAGTGGGAGGGGAGCTGTTGCATTGTGGTAAATTGTGGTCAATGTCATGAGACAAAGTGTGAACTGCTGTATGGAAAGTGAATTTGCTCTGTAAACTTTCACACAAATCACAATAAAAACTTTTTTAAAAAAATTACTGCTTTGTTCTGGGGCAATGCATTCCATTATTTAATCTAAGCCATTGGCTATCATTCCTCGTACTTATTATTCTTCACTGGAAATCTGGGTATTATTAGTTCATAAAGGATAGATGTTCATTTTTCCAATAGCGTGGCAGACTTTAAAACTTTTTATGTTATTATTGGTGGGTGCAGGAGGGTGGGGGTTCGCTAATTACCCATGCATAGGTTCAAAACAGATGTACGATGGTCAAGTTAGCCCTGAGCTGGCCTTCCCAATGCTGGGGCTTCCAGACAGGCCCCTGCTGCTTTTCCTAGGGCTCACATGGGCCTGGACTCTGCCAGGCTACTTCCCAGTGTGGCACTGTTGTCCTGAGGGCTGGGCTAGAAGATACCTGGTCAGGGAGGGCCCAAGCACCTTCAGCAGACTTTTGGATGACATCACTGGTCTGTGTTTGCCAAAGAGCACATCTCAGGCTGCTGAGGAATCTGATGGTTTATTCCCACATAGAGATGGTACATCAGTGTTTCCCCTTGGGGTCTGGCCCTCAGGCTTGTAGGTTCAGAAACTAGGCACTCATTGTCTAGCCAGAGCTAATGGCTTCAGGGTCTCACCACTTAGCCAAATTTGATCAGAAGATGGTTGGGGTTCTTGAATAACAGTAAGGAGAGTGTGTTGTATGCATTGATGACCAGGGTCATGAAGCTAGGATTGCCTAGTCCTGCGCACCTCAGGATACTTTTGTTCTGGGGCACGCTAACCTCTGTGCAGTGTCTGGATGTACAATGTCCACTCTTCATCTCTGACTGGCCCTTTAATATGCTTCCACAGCTGCAACCCTCTCCCCCACCCCTACCCCCCATTTTGGCATAGTGCCTAAGCCATTTGACTGCTAATCAGAAGGCTGGCGGTTCAAACCCACTAGCCACTCCTCAGAAGAAAGTTTGGGCAATCTACTTCCATAGTGATACTGACTCAGAAACCCAAGGAGGGGTCATATGAGTCGGATCTGACTCGATGGCAGCGAGAGAGAAAGAGACCCCAAATATGATTGATAATCTTTCCTTAAATGGGTTACAGTTTTAAGAGGTTATCCTGGGAGTTTTGCCTCTGTATGGTGATATTATATATTTTTGTATTAATCTCTCATTTAGGAAGATATTATATATTTAAGATTCACCATGGGCTAGGCACCAAGACTCTTTACTTTCGATCTATTATCTTATCAATCTTATCCATAACATTTGAGAGATGAAAACACTGTGACGGAGAAACAGCAAGTAAGGTCTCTCATACAGCTCAAAACCCTACCTAATATATTGGATGTCAAAGCCTAAAACCCATGTTTTTCCCCCCTCACTATGCTGGTAGGTCAAACGCACCAGCCACTCCATGGAAGGAAGACTGGGCAATTGACTTCCATAAAGATTTACTGTCTCAGAAACCCAAAGGGGTTGCTATGAGTTGAAGAGCAGTGAGTTTGGTTTTTGGTTTTATGCTGCTGGGGATTTAGGCCACTGAGATTTCTTTCAACTGGATGGCATACTGTGAAGAGGGAGAATCACTACAAATGCCTGATGGGAATGCAAGGGCCACTATTTTAGATTCCACTGTAAAACAGTATTTGATTTTCAGCTTTCCTACTTCACTGCTCTTAACTCAGTGATCTAGTGACTGAGCTGGGAGGAATATAGTATTTGCTTCTTTGCCTCCTGTAATAGCCTCTAAAACTCTGGGGAGACATGCTGTCAAGCGTGAAAATGATTAAAAACAAAAGAAAAAGCAACAAATACGACACTTTCATTATTTAACTCTTGCTTATCAGTGAACATTTGGGCACTGGCAGATGGGACCACTAAACTAAGAATGAACTGCTTCTGAAAATGGGTAGTAACATCAGTATTCCATTTTCACTCATATATAGGGGTGAGGAAGCTGCTATCATCACAACACTGGACCAGGCCCTTTCATACATTAATGTATTAAGTCTTTACCACCATATTCTGAGATGGGCACTATTATTCAAATGTGGAAACTGAGTCTTGGTGAGGCTCAGTAACTTGTCCAACATCATAAATCCTATTAGCTCTGTCTGGCTCCACAACCAGGAGCCAAATACAAGAGGTGGTCAAGCAGCCCATCCTTTCCTGGACAAGTGCTGTGTTTTCCTGTTCCTTACAGCTGCCCATGTCTCCATCCTGGAATGCCTGTCCTGGCTGAAAGTCTGTTTATCTTGAAATATTAACAACAGCCACTATTTATTGTTTATTTTGTGCCAAGTTATTTATGTATGTTATTTTATTTAATGTTCACAGGAACCTTGCCAAGTAGATAGATCTTATTTAATCTTCACAGGACCTCTGAGATTTAGGTGGCATTATTCCTAATGTGCTGATAAAAAAACAGTTTAAATTTTTGGCCAAGGTCTCATGGTTAGTAATTGGCTGAGCAGGGGTCCATGTGCAACCTTGTTTGACTCCAAAATCTGTGCCCTTAACTGCCTGGCTCTATTTCTCTCCTTTCCCCTTTTATAAACTCTACTTTCTAGTCAAGTGTCTCTGATCATCCCAACAGGAAGTGATGCAGACAGGTGCTCCTTTATGTTCCAAACATTTTTCCCCTCCTAGCATCTACCCATGTTTTGCCTCATATTTTAGTAATTTGAGTGAAGATCTTATCTCTCCTAGTGGACTAGAAGCAACCTGAAGACAGGCATTATGTCATTTTTGTGCTTTCATACTATCAAGGACAATGCTTTGAACTCAACAATAAACATTTAAAAATTGAGTTAACATGGATATTTTATATATGATGGATTATAGTTGAATGGTAATTATATTTATCATATTGACTTGTGGAGAGTAGGTGAAAAAAAAAAAAAGTCACCAAATATGCTAGTTATTACTATAATGACTAGGGAACAACTGGATGTCAGCTTACTATTTTCACATGCTGTCTTTTCTGTTTAAGATGAAAATTCTATTTAGGATTTTTCCTAAGAATAAGTTATTACTTCTTAAGTAATTATGGAAGCATAAGTGTATACACACGCACATACACAATGTACATTAAAAGTTAACTTAGAGAAAAACTCCTCATTATTACTTGCCATATAGAACGTGACCATCCTATTTCTGGAAGGGCTGTCCCAGAAGTTAAGGTAGCAGAAGATGTACACAGCCCCGACGAGTAGGTTGAACAGTCTCCAGTGGCAGGTACTGTCGATGATGTCACTCTGCTGTGCCACAAGCCAGAACGTCATCACTAACCAGTGGGCACCTAGAGAGAAAGCAGGCCAGCGGAAATGAGGCCCCCAGTGGCCAAAAAGAGACTCTGGAAGGCCTAGTGCCTAAGGCATTACACTGCTAACCAGAAGGCTGGCAGCTCAAACCCACTAGCTGCTCCATGGAAGGAAGATGGGGCAATCCACTTCTGTAAAGATTTACTACCTTGGAAACACAATGGGAGTCACTATGGGTCAGAATTGACTTGATGACAGTGGGTTTTTTTTTTTGTTGTTGTTGTTGATGGGTGACCCAGAGAGACAAGCCAGGCAAGGACACAGATACTAGAGTTTCCTGACACACTCTACTCTGATGTGACCAATGCTGACTCAGAATCCTGACCATGGAGAGAAACTGAAACTCATAAGAGGTCAGAGGGCCCTAGAAAACCATCACATTTTACTTTTACATTATCTCATTTGATGCTTATAAAGGGTCTTCTTCCTAATTTGATAAGAAACAAAGACTCACTTCAAGACCACTTATGAATTATTATCTACTTATCCCCTTTTGGATCCAAAAGTGTTTAAGGAAGCAGTTATGAAACTGATTTTTCCACTCAATTTACAATTTTCTTCCATTGTAACTGCAAAACCTAAAAACCTCCACACTGGAAGTAAAGAACTCTGTGTGATCCCACTTTTAATTTTTATTCCTACATTTTAAGAGCTCTGGTAGCATAGTGGCTAAGGCACTTGACTGCTAACCAGAAGGCTGGCGGTTCAAACCCACGAGCTACTCCTCGGAAGGAAGATGGGGCAATCTACTTCTGTAGTGATACTGCCTCGGAAACCCAAGGAAGGGTCACTATGAGTTGGGTCTGACTCGATGGCAAACAACAACAACAACAACAACAACAACATTTTAAGATGGATAGTATCAGTCTGGGAGCTCTGATAGCATAGTGCCTAAGGCACTTAACTGCTAACCAGAAGGCTGGAGGTTCAAACCCACCAGCCACTTTTCAGAAGGAAGGTTGGGCAATCTACTTCTGTAGTGATACTGCCTCAGAAATCCAAGGGGGGTTGCTATGAGTCGGGTCCAACTTAATGGCACATAACAATAACAACAACAATATCAGACTGGAATTCAAGCCGAATTAAAAAAAAAAAAATCAACAACAATAAAATAGATAAATTTGCTTTAGAAGCACACTTTCTTTCAAAAATTCTCTTTTCTGCCAATAAATGCATTAACGTTTGCACTAAGCCTAAGGTTTCAGTATTTCTCAACTTCTCTAGTTCTTTTAAAACAAGAGTACACTGTTCCTGCTGTGAATGCATTCACTTATGACCAGAGTCCCCTCCTTGGCAGGGCACACAGGCCTCATTCAGTTGTCCTGCAGAGTCAGGCTGACTCCCTGTCATCACCACTCACGTCTGTGTGGTGCCAGGCTGAGGGCAAAGGGTGGGTTCTGGTTCATGGCAAATGTTCTACTGGAAACCGAGAAGATGTCAAAGACTGAGCACTTAAACAAAATGGTGAACTTCTGGAGACTATGAGCAATATCATAGTATCTACTGTATATTTTTGCATTGGGTCAGGGCAGGTAGGACCTTAGACTTCCCTCCTGCTTGAGTGACAGCTTTCGAAAAGATTTCAGTCCACAATAGAGACAACTTGGTACTGTGCTGAGGAGCCCTTGCAGCAACCAAACTTATGCTCTAGAGTTAGCTGGGACTTTTGAAGGCTAGATTCTAAGCTATGGAAGTTTATCTCCAAAAACAGCTACCATGAATTCCTTCCCTCCCTGTACACTCATGAAGAATGGGAGTCTATTCCTCCTCCTTCATGAATCTGGGCTGGCCAATGACTACTTTGACCCACAGAATAAGGCAGAAGTGACATGTGCAGGTTCTGGGCCTATATTTTAAGAGCACTGGCAGTTCCTACTTCCTTTTCCTTGGGGTCCTCAGCTGCCATGTATGAAATCCAGGGTACTTTACTGAAGAGAATGGCCATATGTGATGTAATACATATGAGTAAAGAAAGCTTCTTGTATGTCCAGCCCAGTCAACCTTCTATTATGAATTCAGACCCCCACTATCCTACTGCAACCACATGTGGTACTCCAAGTGAGAACTACTCTTCTAAGCCAAGTCAACCCCAACACTGTGGAGAAGATCATATATGGTCATTAAATTCTGGAGTGGTTTACTGTGGCAGAGTAGCCCTGGTGATGCAGTAGGTAAGCACTCGACTGTTAACCAAATGTCTGTGGTTCAAACTCACTAGCCACTCCATGGTAGAAAGATGTGGCAGTCTGCTTCTGTAAAGATTTATACCCTTGCAAACTCTATGGGGCCATTCTACTTCTGTAGGATCACTATGAGTTAGAATCATCTAGAAGGCAACACGTTAGTTTTTTCGTTTTTGTTTTTTGGTTATATGGCAGTAAGTAACCAGAACATAAGCTCAGCTTACCTCCAACTACCAAAACCCAAACATGGTAAGCTCTGTAAAACAGAACCAGACTCAGAATGCGAGTTCCCAACATGCCCATTCTCCAGAGTTGTTGGCAGAAGAGGGCAGCCCATGGCATAGAGAGGTGACCCGGCTTCATGAAGCCCATGAAACGAGCATATGACACCAGAGCCCAGGACAGCGAGGACCAGGAAAACAAGGCACTCACCCCTGGAAGGGAAATAGACAACAGTATTCTCTTAAGGTTTCAAATCAACAGCACACATAAAGACCCATTCATGAAATTCCTTCTGTGGGACATATAATCTCTCATTAAAACTTGACTTCATCTGGAGTGTCTCTAAACAAGTACATTCACCTGTGGAAGCATAAAAAGTCTATGTAGAAATACATGTATACATACAGAATACGACAAGGATGACTGCATCATGAAGTAGATGCTCTTCCTCAACAAATTAATTGGGCACTTCCTTTGTATAGCTTTCTGAACATGGCATTACATCCCAATGGTACTTTATTGTTCAATCCATATGAAGGAGGTTTAATAAAAGAAATAAAACAAGAATATCAAACTGTATTTGGTTCTTTGATAAAGATAGATGGAGATGCAATAGAGTCCTTTTAAGCTTTAAACTTGTGCAAATACAAATGTGGACACTCAGGAAAGAGAAAAGAACAGATGAGGAGAGGAGAGGAAGTGAATGGAAAGGAGGGGAGGGGAAGATTAAAGAAGAGAAGAGCAAAGAATAGAAGCAATAGAGGAGAAAAGGGAGAAGCAGAATGAGGAGCTGGAAGCAGAAAGGGGGAGCTGTAAACACTTTTAGGGCCTGAGTTGTTTCAGTTTCCACATGGCCTTGGGGTACAATTCTCTGGCTGTTAAAAGTTAGTACAGTGACTAAAGACACAGGAGAAATAGGATGTGACAATGTCCCAAGGAATTTTCAACTTAACTGTTGCTATATATACTTTCAATCCTACAGATGAACTTCAGAACCTAAACTCCATGGAAGAAGCAACTTCTGTGAACTAAATTCCCCAAATGAAAGCCAGTTTTAAACATCATAGTGTTAGTGAGCTACTTGTGGTTCTTATTAGTTGCTGCTGCACCAATTCTGACTCATGGCAACCCCATGTATGCAGAGTAGAACTGCCCCATAGCGTTTTCAAGGGTGGAAGCAGATTGTCAGGCCTGTGTTCCAAGGTGCCTCTGGGTGGGTTGAAATCACCAACCTTTAGCTGGCAGTCAAGTGCTTAACCATCTGTACCACCCCGTGACAGAAACTCTTGATTGTTCCAAGCAGGGAGAGTCTCAGGTTGGAGGGTTCTGCTGAATAAGGAATGTGTTTTTGTTTCTCTTGGGAAGTTGGTCAGTCTGGGCTCCATGGTGAAAGTTACTCACCTGGCACAACATCTGTGAAGTCAGAGGCAAGAAAAGCATGTGTTTGAAGCAGCAGGTGGGGTCCGGTCTGAAGCAGGGCTTCCAAGAGCCGGAGGGCCGACAGGTCAGCCTCCTGCAGCAGCAGCTGGCCCAGGCGGGGGGCATCCCACTCCTTAGACAGTGCAGCTAACACAGCGTCCCAGTGCCTGTAGAAAAGCAGTGGGCTCCATAATCCTGAGCCAGAGTGCAAACAGATTCAATAGGACTTTCTCCTTTTCCTGTCTTATTGAAAGATTATAACATTTTTAAGAATAATCTATGCACATACCAGATTCCAGAGTCATCAACAAGGCTGTCACCAAGCTCCCACTCCAAGCAGAAGACTTCAGCTCCAACCTAAGTGTCCAAAAGTCATGGTGCAGTATATACTCTTCCTCAGCAAGGCACAGTCAGTGAGTCCATACTTTACTCAATCTTAGAAGAAATAGGGGAGGGCAGGATGGGAGTCTGGACAAGGGTTGGTGGGGGTTCCCTCTAATCTAAAGCTACTGTGGGCAGAGGAACCCAGGCTGACAACCTTTCAAGGCTTGGTGCTAACCTAAATCTACTTGTTTCACCTCAGGATCTCTTTGGATTTGGGATTAATTCATTAAAAAAATGTGGGTTGCAAAGTACTATCTGTAGTAATCTCTGTAGAGGATAAAAAGATGAGAAAATCTCATTCTTTGTTCTAATATAGAACTTTGTATGTCAACTGGGACATGCATAAGTGCAGAATGGAGAAAGAGAAAAGTATTGAGGCTTAACCAGATAATGGCAAGATACTAAGGTAGCTGGAACATAATATGTAGGTAGAGGAACTGACATGATCTCAGTGAGGTACTTGAAACCCTTTGCTGTTGAGGCGATTCCAACTCATACTAACCATATAGGACAGAGAAGAACTGCCCCATGGGGTTTCCAAGGCTGTAGCCTTTACAGACACAGACTGTAACATCGTTCTCCTCGGGAAACATTGGTGTGTGTGAACTGTTGACCTTATGGTTAACAGACAAGCACTCAACCACAGTGCCAACAGGGTTCCTTAGCAAGTTATTTAGGGCTCTGAATTTCAGGATAATGGGTTTGGATTTTGTTTTAGAACGATGAATTTGGTAGAGGTATTTGTGCTTTTTAGGAATATGGCATGAATGTGTGTGTGTATGTGTGTGTGTGTGTGTACACACAGGAGAGGAGTATTGGGAAGAAAGCTAATATAATTCAAGTGATAACTTTAAAAGTTTGGGTTCTTATAAGGCAATAAGCTTTTGTTTTATTTTAAAAAAATTTTATTGTGGTTTGGGTGAAAGTTTACAGAGCAAATTCATTTTCTATACAGCGGTTCACACATATTTTGTTTCATGACATCGACTCTAAGGCAATAAGTTTGGAAAAGAATGGGATGCTAAAACAAGGTAGAAGCAGATGAAGAATAAAAAGAGGCCATTAGATTTGGAGATGGCCAATGTGACCTTCAAGTGTTAGGTTAACAAGGCATATCATAAGGAGGTAAGGCTTACAGAGGTGGTAAGCAGGAAGCGTAGAAGATTCTTACGAATTCTGTAGACAGGGCTGCCCAGGGCTACACTGGATTCATCAGCTCACCCCAGTCAGGACACAGAGTGTAGGAAAAGGACTTCAATGCAGGAGAAAAATGTTAGGATATGCTATTCCTTTTTTTATTTTCCCACCATAAACCCATTCTACAAATCTTTTTCTGATACTTTCACTTTCAGAAAGCAGTCCAGAAGCTAACATGGATTGCCATTCTATACAATCTAAAGAGTCAATAAAATATATGCTAATATTTGCATATGAGAATGATACCACTCTTCAGCCACACAGAAGACTGTGGACTCTGAATCTCCATAACAGATTTCTCCCTCATCCATCAGTCTCCCCTTCCTTGATCTACTACTCAGCAGACTCAAGGATAATTACTACTCTTGCTTGCAGAATGGGTAGTAGTCCCTAACAAATCCACTGGGACTATGAACTTCTTTGCCTTGTAAAGGTTAAAAGAAATGGGAAGGCATTGTAATTTATCAACTACTGACTCAAACAGTTAAAACTTTAAAGTCACCTAGGGAGCTCTGGTAGCATAGTGGCTAAGACACTTGCCTGCTAACCAGACGGCTGGCGGTTCAAACCCACCAGCCACTCCTCGGAAGGAAGGTTGGGCAATCCTACTTCCGTAGTGATACTGCCTCGGAAACCCAAGGAGGGGTTGCTATGAGTTGGGTTTGACTCGACGGCACATAACAACAACAAAGGTAAGCTCTGCTTAAGGACTTCCTTAGAGACTTTGACTCTGCTCTTTGGTCAACATTTCTACCTCCAGAGCAGAAGGGTATACTGACATTTTGCTCATAGTGCTGAGGGCCTAAGAAAGATGCTTAAAGATAAACAACTCCTTTTTCATGATTTGGAATTCTGGAATGAAATGACTTCTTACTGAGTTTTTTAAGCAATGATTTCTGATGCAACCATAATGTTAAAAAACAAAAGAACACACACACACACACACACACACAAATCACCCATAAGTACTGTTTTCCTTTAAAAGATTATTTATATGAGACCAAATGGTCAACAATTACTTTAAAGCAAAGATGAGAATATAAGGGGGCAGGGAAACTATATTAATGGAAATGGAATGACAAGAATAGAAATACTGAGAATGTTCATACATTGTGAAGACCTAACCAATGTCAGTGAACACTTTGTGAAGAAATTGTTGAATGGGAACCTAAACTGTTGTGTAAACCTTTACTGAAAACATAATAAAAAATATTATTTAAAAAACCAAAACATATGAAGCCAAAAAAAAAAAAAATGTAATCATAAGGGTAGGCATAGTTTTCTTCTTGTTCTTGAATCATTTGTCTTCAGTAGATGGTATTTCCCTCCTCCTACAACCCAGAAGGCTTCATTCGTTCAATGTGCATTTTTAGTGACTGCTAGATGCAACAATAAGGAGCTCTGGTGGCACAGTGTCTAAGGCATTTGCCCGCTGACCAGAAGGTTGGTGGCTCATACCCACCAGTTGCTCTGTGGAAGGAAGATGGGCAATCTACTTCTGGAAAGATTTACCATCTTGGAAAATCAACAGAGGTCACTATGAGTTGAAACTGACTCAGTAGGAGTAAATTTGGTTTTTTTGTTTGTTTGTTTTTTCAGAGGCAACAACACATTCAAACATAGCAATGATGGTGAGGATGGCACAGGACTGTAGAATGTTTTGTTCTGTTGTACGTACGAGTAAACCATGAGTCAACCTGATTCCACAGCACCTAACAAAAAACAGAGACCACAGAAGAAGCAAGAGAAATTAGAGATGTTCTTGAGAAGCATAAGATCCCACTGAAGAAAGAAACATGTGGAAAGTTTAAATAGGAAGAACAAAGTATCAGAAAGAGCTGCTTAGGTGGGTGGGATAAACAGTCCTGGAGACAGAGAATGGTACAAACAGGGTAGGCTTTCTAGAAAAGGAGGGATGGGCAAGTTTTGGATAGGAGGGCATCTAAGAGGAAGCAAAATATAAATGAATGTGATTACGGTCCATGGGATAAAGAACCAGACCACTGAATGGCTGGTTTACGTCAGTGAACAGTGAAAATCTGGGTGAAATGTAAGGCTGGGGCCAGGAGTAAAAGGCTTTTAAGGTTTAGTTGGCAGCTGCACTTCCCTTGAAAGAAATGGAGAACCAGCAAAACATGACTAACACCACTCCAGTATATGGGACCTATCACAGAAGGAGGAATAAAGGCTGAGACCACTGGAAGCTTTTTGGAGCACCCAAGTGAAAGATGTGAGAATGGAAAGTAAGAGGCATTCAGATGGTCACTAATTTCTGTTAAGATTCATCCCCTAAATTTGTTCTCATGGTAGCTTGCAAGTACCCCAGGTACAATGCAAGAAACTAGGAGGCAGAACATAAACACTAAGCACATTAATAGGCCAATTAACTGGGATGTTCCATTAAACCATGACCCTAAACTTCCAAACCAAGGGAAGAAAATCTGAACAAGTGCTTGGTTGTAAAGAAGCAGCCTCGTCAGCTACTCTTTTTGGCCATTGTTGTAGATATCACACAACTTTTGTCAATTCACCTTTTTACAGGTGTAAAACTTACTGATAGTACTTATAACAACTGGCAGTGCAACCTGACCCTTAATCAATATGATTTTTCCATCACTGTTAACTCCTCTTTGCCCCTCCCTCTTGCCCCTGGTAACCACTAATAAACTTTGGTCTCTATACAGTTGCCTTTTCTTATCTTTTTATATGAGTAAAGTCATATGATATGTCCTTTTATGATTGACTTATTTCACTCATAATGTCTTCAGGCTACATCCATATTGTAGCATGTCTCAAGACTTCATTTCTCCTACTGGCTGAGTAGTATTCCATTGTATGTATGTACCACATTTTGCTTATCCATTCATCTATAGATGGGCATTTAGGTTGTTTTCACCTTTTGGCTATTGTGAATAGAGCTGCAGCGAACACTGGTATACAAGTCTCTGAGTCTCTGCTTTTAAGTATTTTCGGTTTACACCTAGGAATGGAATTGCTGGACCACATTCCATTCCTAGGTATATACCCAAAAGACTTGAAAGCAGAGACTCAGAGACTTGTAAACCGGTGTTCACTGTAGCACTAGGGAACTCTGGTGATGTAGTGCCTAAGATATTTGACTGGTAACCAGAAGGCTGGCAGTTCAAACCCACCAGCCACTCCTTGGAAGGAAGGTTGGGTAATCTACTTCCGTAGAGATACCACCTCGGAAACCCAAGGAGTGGTCACTATAAGTTGGGATTGACTCAGTGGCAGTGAGTTTTCTTTACTTTTTTTCTTTTAAATAGTAATACTAAGGAATTCTGGTGGTATAGTGCTTAAAATATTTGGCTGCTAATGAAAAGGTTGATGGTTCAAACCTACTAGCCACTCAATGGGAGAAAGATGAGGCAGTCTGCTTTCCTAAGGATTTTAAGACTTGAAACCCTATGGGGCAGTTCTACTCTGTCCTATAGGGTCACTATGAGTCGGAATCAATTCAATGGTAGTGGGTTTGACTTTTGATAGTAATACTATTTTTAATTTTTTAAGGAACCACCACACTATTTTCCACATGACTGCACCATTTTTCATTCCAACCAGCAGTGGACAAGGATTCTAATTTCCCAACATCCTCACATTTATTATTTTCTGTTTGTTTGATCTTAGCCATCCTAGTGGGAGTGAAACAGTATATTATTATAGTTTGAATTTGCCTCTCTCTGATGGTAATGACTTTGAGCATCTTCTCATTTGTTTGGTGGCTATATGAATGTCTTCTTTGGTGAAATGTTTATTCAAGTCTTTTGCCCATTTTATCATTGGGTTATTTGATTTTCTCTTGTTAAGATACTGAAGACATATATTTTAGCAAGCAGGCTCTTACTGAATACATAGTTTCTGGAGATAGTTTCCCAGCTGGCAGCTTATCTTTTCCTTTTGTTAAAGCTTTCAGATGAACAAAAAGTTTTTAATTTTTTTTTTCAGTGCCATTTATTTTGTCCTTTTGTTGTTATATTAGATGATCCACTGTTAAAAGCTAGGCCTAATAGCATTACCTCTGAATCTTCTAGAAATTTTATGGTTTTAGTTTGTACGTTTAGGTCTTTCACACATTTTGAGTTTGTTTTTGTGTATAGTGTGAGGCATGGGACCTGTTTCATTTTTCTGTATATGAAAATCCACTTTTCTCAACACCATTTATTGAACAGACTTCTTTCTCTACTGAATGGACTATGCACTCTTGGCAAAAGTCAGGTGACAATAGATGTATGAGTTTATTTCTTGACTCTCAATTCTATTCCATTGGTCTAATGTCTATTGTTATATCAGTGCCAGACTGTTTTGATTACTGCAGCTGTATAATATATTTTAAAACCAGGAAATGTGAGCCTCCTTTGCTCTTCTCTTTAAACATTGCTTCAGCTATTTGGGGCCTCTTGCCATTGCATGTAAACTTGAGAATTGGTTTTTCCATTTCTGTAAAGAAGACTGTTGGAATTTTGATCGAGACTGCATTGATGCTATAGATTGCTTTGGGTAGTACTGACATTTTAACAACATTAAGTATTCTTATCCATGAAATAGAATACCTATTTATTTGAATCTTCTTTAGTATCTTCCAGTAGTTTTTAGAGTTCTCATTGTCTAAGTCCTTCATGTTCCTGGTTAGATTTATTCCTAGGTATTTTATTCCTATGCTATTGTAAATGGGATAGTTTTCCTAGCTTCCCTTTCAGATTGTTCACTGCTGATGTACAGAAACCCAACAGATTTTTGTTTGTTGACCTTGTACCCAACAACTTTGCTAAATTCCTCTATCAGCACTAGGCATTTTTCTTGTGGACTCTTTGGGATTTTTCTACATATAAGAACATGTCATCCAAGATTAGATATAGTTTTACTTCTTCTTTTCCAATCTGGATACACTTTACTTCATTTTTTGATGGCTGTTTAAAAATGGATTAAGGGAAAAAAAACAAAAAACAAAAACACTGCCATCTAGTTGATTCTGACTCATAGTGACCCCATTGGGTTTCCAAGGCTGTAAATCTTGACGGAAATAGATTGCCTCATCATCCTCTTGTGGAGCTGCAGGTGGGTTTGAGCTGCTGGCCTTCTGGTTAGCAGCCAAATGCCTTACCCACTACGCCATTAAACTCACTGCTATCAAGTCGATTCTGACTCATAAGGACCTTTGGGTTTCCGAGGTGGCAAATCTTTATGGAAGTAAATTACCCAGTCTTTCTTCCACAGAGTGGCTTGTGGGTTTGAACTGCCAACCTTCTGGTTAACAGTCAAATGCCTTAGGCAGTACACCACCATAGCTCCTTACTATGCCACTGTTGTTGTTGTTGTTATGTGCCGTCGAGTCAAACCCGACTCATAGCGACCCCTCCTTGGGTTTCCGAGGCAGTATCACTACAGAAGTAGGACTGCCCAACCTTCCTTCCGAGGAGTGGCTGGTGGGTTTGAACAGCCAGCCGTCTGGTTAGCAGGCAAGTGCTTTAGCCACTATGCGACCAGAGCTCCCGTACTATGCCACTAGAGTTCCTTAAATACAGATTGCTGGCCCTTAATTCCAATATTTCTAATTAAATAGATGTGTAGAGAGAATTATGAAAAGTTTGCTACAATAGGATTTAGGTCAGGAATAGGGCTCGAGAATTTGCATTTTGAACAAGTTACCAGGTGACGAAGATGATGATGATGACGATGATGATGCTGGTCCAGGAGCCACCTTAGTCAGTGCTCCTACAGCACTTTGTATATCATTCCTTCTGTGCTGATCTCACTGTTCACAGTTTTGATCCCAATTCAGTCTCACAGATTCTATCTTACTCATGTGTATCTCCAGTCCTTTCTGTCACATAAACTCACTGACATTGACTCAATTTTTGACTCATAGTGACCCCTCCTTGGGTTTTTGAGGCTGTATCTCTGTGGAAGTAGATTGCCCAAGGGTGGTGGCTGGTGGGTTTGAACTGCCAGCCTTCTGGTTAGTAGTCAAATGCCTTAAGCACTATGCTACCAGAGCTCATAAACAGATAAATACGAGCACATTGAGCTATACTGATGACAATTTAAGCTTTCTAGCTGCATTAAGAACACCGTATAATACAAATTGAAGCTTGGGAACAGGTTTCATTAAGCAAAATTAAATCTCTGGAATTAAGTTTCTTAGCAAGCTTTAATCTTCCCTTCTTAACAGCGTAAGTAAAAAGCCAAACATGTCCACTACAAACATAATCCTTTATCCCAGGCCTACAGCTTGAAGAAAGAACACATCTTCTCTTCAACTTCTGGTGATGTCAGAGCTTAGTTAGCAATAGCTCAAACTTTGGGAACAAGGGTTCCAATTTCCCCACACTCTCACCAACATTTGTTAGTTTTTTTTTTTTTTAATTTTAGCCCAGTGTGAATGAAAAGGTATCTCATTGTGGTTTTGATATTAAATTTATACCCATCTAGGCTAAGTTTATTTTATACTCTTAAAGATCAACCTCAACTTTCCTTTTAAGTAACTATTTAACTTCTACTTTAACATAATACTGAGGATAGGATCAGTTAGGTATTTTTCTATCATTTCATACCAAGTTACCAAATGGATTTATAGTCTTAAAAAGAAAAATCACAATAATATTGGTAACATATAAAATTAAAGTGTGTATAAAGAAATTAAAAAGAAAAAAAGCAATTGACCTTGCTTACGTAAGTAATAACTAAGGTCAGATTGTCTTGGCTAGAGTCAGATTCAAATCAACATATGAATATAGCATGTGTCATTTGTAATTAAAAAAATACATTTAAGTTTTAATTCCTTGTATTTTTTATAAGCTACTTTACCTCAAAAGGTTTGTATTTTATTGTTTTATCTGTTGTTAGTAGAATCTTATGAATCATGTTATGAAGTCACTTAAAGTGGTCCATTCATTGTTCCACAAATCAGGGCTGTGCAAAACATAATTGTTTGGCTCCTCCTTCAGGTGCTTTTACTGAACTGCAATTTGCTGAAATGCTGCTGCCACCAGGAGGGACATAAAGAGGAAAAAAAAAAAAAGAAAATTATTGCCATGGAGTCGATTCTGACTCATAGTTACCCTAAAGGACACAGAATTGTCCCATAGGATTTCCAAGGCTGTCACTCTTCACAGAAGCAAACTGCCACATTTTTCTCCTGCAGAAAGCCCATATCTATCGGGCTCAACTGAAGAATCTTTCTGTTAGCAGTTGAGTGCTTTATCACTGTACCACCAAGGCTATTTCTAAAGAGAAATAGTCTTTCAAAACTCATTATGGACTTGCTATGAGGGCCCTTGTAAACAACTGTGTTTTGTAAAAAGCTGTTCACTGTTATTATCTACCTAGTGTTGTCTTTGTGAGAACTCATTGTACTGGTAGCAGGATGTGGATTACATTTGCTGCTGTCTATCTCCCCACTCACCCCCATCTTAACTTTCAAAGCTTTTTCCCCTAAGAGAGGAGATTGTTTTTTCAGAAAACTTAGGGCCAAGTTTGCGTTTTACTTCTATTAATTGTCCATTTTGGCTTTATCTTGTCTTCTTTAACTTGTTTCCTTGGCTTTTCTCACTTACTTATATTCCTTTTTTTCACTCTTTTAAAATTATATGTGTAATTTTTAGTCACCTTAAATTCTATTTTAAAAATAACTACAGATATAGATGACTAATTTGTTTTTCCTAATTTCTAACTTTCACGTCCCTCTTCATTCATCATCCATTTTACTTTTTTTATACATACCAGAAAATAACGGCATAATAAAGAACCCTTTAAAGGAGACTGTGGAAGAAAATCACTGTGTCTGCTATCAAAAACCAGCAGTATGAATTCAGTCAAGTCACTGCTCATGGGTACCACACCTCTTCTCTGAAAGCAAGATACTGGGTTAGATGGTACCTGATGCTCCTCACACAGCCTGCAAATTTTTCTGATAATTGCTCAATGCTCATGTCTTAAGGAGCTCAGGTGGCATAGTACCTAAGGCACTTGACTGCTAACCAGAAGGCTGGAGGTTCAAACCTACCAGCCACCCCTGGGAAGGAAGGTTGGGCAATCCTACTTCCGTAGTGATACTGCCTCAGAAACCCAAGGAGGGGTCACTATGAGTCGGATCCAACTGGACGGCAGTGAGTTTGGTTTTTTTGGAAGACATGAAAAAAAGAAATAAACTCACTGTTGTCAAGTCAATCCAACTCATAGCGACCCCTCCTTGGGTTTCCCAGGCAGTATCACTAGGGAAGTAGATTGCCCAATCTTCCTTCTGGGGAGTGGCTGGTGGGTTTGAACCACCAGCCATCTGGTTAGCAGTCAAATGCCTTAGGCACTATGCCATTTACTTAGCTTGTTTCGGAGTTAAAAGGTATAATTTAAGATAAAGTTAATTCATTAATTCAGTAAGTTGTCTTTCCTTGAAGTCACATAATTTGTGAACTACACTGCACTAGTTGCTCCCTGAAAGGAACTTCAAAGTCAAAGACTCACAGCCTTAGTGGTTTTATTATTATATTGGGCTGAGTGAAGGACTGATATGAAAATGGCAGGTAGTGCTCAGTAGTGGCCAGATGACGGACTCTAATCCTTTATGAGCCCAAATGTAAAGACATTTTTTGTCTCCCTACCCAATATTAAGGTGCTCTGGTGGCACTGTGGTTAAGGCACTGGGCTGCTAACCAAAAGGTCAGCAGTTCAAGCCCACCAGCCACCCTGCAGGAGAAAGATGGGGCAGTCTGCTTTTGTAAAGATTGACAGCCTCAGAAACCCTATGGGGGTTGCTATGAGTTGGAATCAACTTGAATGTAGTGGGTTTGAGCTACCTAGTATTAAGAGTTATAGGTTTTCAGAGGAACCCGCACTGCTTGAACACAAGGCCTAGCTCTGGACAAAACTTCTGTGACTGAAAACATGCTTTTGGTGCCCTTAGAGATCTAGAGTTCTATCTCTGAGGGGCCAAATGAGAATTCAGGAGTGGCTGCTTGATTTCTTATCAGACACACCTGCCACTTCCTACCTGAGATTCTCCTCTGGGTGGGATGGGAATTATCCCTTCCGGAGACTGATTCTGTTCTCAGGGCCCACACCTCAAAGTCATGACAAATCAGAACAGTCATTTCAGCTTCTACAAAGAAAGTCGGGACTAGCTTGAAGGCATAAACCACCAAGAACAGAGGGCAGTACTGCCCTGAGGTCTAAAACCTGGCAGTGGCTTCTTGAATACCTTGCAATCCTCAGTGTCTAGTGAAGAGTTGAGCTGCAAGACCTCACTGATTTGATCACTGGAGTTTTCTCTTTTATTCTTATGAGTCCACTGCAAATATAAGCCAGCTGAGAGATGAAGCTTGCCATTTATATAAACTCACTGCCCTATCTCTCCTCCCATTCCCTCTATCCAGGGTATTCCAAGGAAAAATAGTAACTTGCATGCAGAGGCGGCCTGTGGACAACAGGTAAGTCTGCTACATACCAGGACTATGCCTATCTTCTTTTTCTAGAAACAAATGGCACTGGCTCCCAAATGGCTTCTTCCTACAACAAACGCTTGATGCAAATATTACCAGGCCAACATCAGTGTCAGTCTGTGCTTAAACCTTCCTCTTTCCTTCCTTAACTTCTTTATGTTTAAGTGGAACTGCCTTAAATGAGTCACTCCATAGGGTCCTCTGTGTTGACCAATGAATTGAAACAATAGGAAGATAGAATTTGGCTGAGGACAAGAAAGAGCTTTCTAAAGGTCACAGCTGCATCTGGAAGAAGATCTGTGATGTTAGAGACGCTCAAGGAAGCAGAGGCTGGAAGTGATGATGCAAATATCATGGCACATTAACATGGTAACTTCTGACATTCTCTCAGCTCTTAACTTCCATGACTCTATGGATAAACATATGACAGAATAATCTTTCTACTGAAATTATGAAATCATGCTTCTCACAACAATCTTTGGGATTCCGAAGTGAAAAAGATAATGCCTTACCGTTTCCAAACACCAAGCTGTAGGAAGTGCAGAATCACCAAACAGCAATGACCTTGATGTCCATCTGCTCGAAACCATACATAACTCAGGCCCTGGACCAAGAACCCTGGCAGCAGGACAGAGAAGGCCAGCCACCCCCAAAGAAGCTGTCCAGTGATGAAATAATACACCATGGTGCAGATACCTGGGGGACAAAAAAGGATAGATGAATTGGGTTATTGGAAGGATTGAGGGAGACTAGTTAACCAACACTAAGTCCCTAAGACCAGCAGGGATTTCCACCAAACATAGTACCTGAATCAGCAGAAGCCTATTAGAAATCTATAGTCAAGAAATTTAATGAAAGCTTTGGGGTTTCAAAAGGGCAGACACCATGGTTCATTGAAAGGGGCTGTTGGATAATATTATGACAAGTATCTAGAATGTGCTCAACAATGTTAAACCTACTCTTCAGGGGATTTTTCGTTTTTTTATTTTTGATGATGGTGATGGTGCTGTAAGAGGCCCTGTTGGCGCAATGGTTAAGCACTTGATTGCTAACCAGATGGTTAGGCATTTGAACCTACCAGCTGCTCCATGAGAGAAAGATGTGGCAGTCTGCTTCCTTAAAAATTTATAGCCTTAGAAACCCTATGGGGCAGTTCTACTTGGTCCTGTAGCATCAGTAAGAAAACTGGCTCAACAACAATGGGTTTGGTTTGAGTTTTTTTGTGCTGCTGCTGTTAGTTGCCAGCAGCTCTGACTCATGGCAACTTTACATAGAACAGAAAAAAATAATGCCTAGTCCAGAGTCATTTTCATGCTGGTTGGTATTTTTGAATTCACTGTCACAGCTATTATGTCCACCCATTTCATTGGTTTTCCTCGTTCTCATTTTCCCTCTACCAAACATGATGTTCTTTTCTAGTAACTGGTCTTCCTAATGACCTATGTTGTTGTTATTGTTAGGTGTTGAGTCAGGTCCAACTCATAGTGACTCTATGTACAACAGAACAAAACACTTCCTGGTCCTGAGCCATCTTTGCTACACTTAAGCTCATCATTGGAGCCACTGTGTCAATGGATCTCTTTAAGGGTCTTCTCCTTCTTGACCCTTTACTTTATCAAGCATGATATCCTTCTCCAGAGAATAATCCCTTCTGACAGCATGACCAAAGTAAGTGAGAGGAAGCCTGGCCATTTTCACTTCCAAGGAGCATTCCGGCCACACTTCTTCCAGGACAGATTTGTTTGTTCTTCTGGCTGACCATGGTATTTTCAGTATTCTTCACCAACACCACAATTCAAAGGCATCAACTCTTCTTCAGTCTTCCTTATTCACTGCCTACCTTTCACATGCATATAAAATCAAACCAAACTCACTGCCGTTGAGTCAGATCTGACTCAATAGTGACTCCTCCTTGGGTTTCCAAGGCAGTATCATATGGATGTAGATTGGCCAATCTTCCTTCCAAGCAGTGGCTGGTGGGTTTAAACCACTAGCCTTCTGGTTAGCACTCAAATGCTTTAAGCACTATGCCACCAGAGCTTCTTTCACATGCATATAAGGTGACTGAAAATACCATCACTTGGGTTAGGAACACCTTAGTCTTCAAGGTGATATCTTTGCTTCTTAACACTTTAAAGAGGTCTTTTGTACTACATTTGGCCAGTGCAATATAATGTCTGATTTCCTGACTGCTGCTTCCATGGGTGTTGATTGTGGATCCAAGTAAAATGAAATTTTTGACAGCTTCAATCTTTTCTCCATTTATAGTGATGTTTATTGGCCCAATTGTGAACATTTTTGTTTTCTTTATGTTGAGTGTAATCCATACTGCAGACTATAGTCTTTGATCTTCATCTCTAAGTGCTTCGAGTCCTCTTCACTTTCAGCAAGCAGGGTTCATCTTCATATCACAAGTTGTTAATGAGTTTTCCTCCAATCCTGATGCTGCATTCTTCTTCTTGTAGTACACCTTCTCAGATTATCTGCTCAGCATACAAACTGAATAAGTATGGTGAAAGGATTCCTGATTTTAAACCATGTAGTATCCTTTGTTCTGTTTAAACAACAGCCTCGTGGTCCATGTACAAATTCCTCATGAGCACAATTAAGTGTTCTGGAATAACCACTTTCATAATGTTATTCATAATTTTTTATGATCCACACAGTCGAATGCCTTTGCATAGTCAACAAAACACAGGTAAACATCTTTCTGGTATTCTTTGCTTTCAGCCAAGATCCATCTGACATCAGCAATGAGATCCCTTGTTCCACATCCCCTTCTGAATCCAGCTTGAATTTCTGGAAATTCCCTGTCAATATACTGCTGCAACTGTTTTTGAATTATCTACCACTAATCTGTCAGTTTTTTGGACTGTGGTGGCTTTCAGGTTGCTGTGAAGCTGGAAGCTATGCCACCAGTATTTCAAATACTAGCAGGGTCACCCATGGTGGGTAAGTTTCAGCAGTGCTTCCAGACTATGACGCTGGAAATGACCTGTCTATATTATTATGAATCACTATTTTGTTGTCATCTATATGGTTTTCACTGGTTAATTTTCTGAAGAGATATGGACTGACAATGGCTGTGATGATGGACTCAAGCATGGCAATGACTGAGGATGGTGAAGGAACAGGCAGTGTTTCGTTCTGATATACATAGGGTAGCAATGAGTAGGAACTGACTTGGTGGCACCTAACAACAATGATTTTCTTAAGTAGATCAGCTGGCCTGTATTCCTAGTCTGTCTCAGTCTGTAAGCTCCTTTGAAAACTGTCCACCATAGGTGACCTTGCTGATACTTGAAATTCCAGTACCGTATCCTCCAGCATTATAGCAACATGCAAGTCACCACAGTATAGCAAACTGACAGACATGTGGTAGCTTGATCATAGTAGTAATATAATGGAAAGAGACAAATTAGCTTAGGATATGTATTCACCGTCAGTAACAATATTGAACTGTTACCACACGCCAGCATCTGTGCTATGTGCTTTACATGTGTTACCACAGTTCTTTCTCTGAGGTAAGTATTTTATCTTTACTTTTCAAATGCAGGAATTTATTAACTGTGAAACTTGAGGATGACAATAGAGATTAATGTTTTGTATCTTTCCCAGCATTTGTAAGCATGTGAATACACAGTAATCATTTTATATTATTATTTCTTGTCTTTGTCCAGTATTAATGTTTAAAAATGGATTTCTGTGCATAAGCTGTGAATTTTAGCAGAAATGGAGAGCATTACCCCAAAACCCAAACTCAAACTCAAAGTGAAACCTACTACCACCTAATAAGTTTCTGACTCACAGACCCTATAGGACAGAGTAGAACTGCCCCACAGGGTTTCCAAAGCTATAAACTATCAAGGAAGCAGGCTTCCACATTTTTCTCCCAAGGAGCAGCTGGTGGGTTGGAATGCCCAACCTTTGGTTAGCAGCCACAAGCTTTACCACTGCACCATCAGAAAAAAAAAAAAAGAAAAAAACCTAACCAAACGAACTGCAGTGTAGTGGATTTAACTCATAGCGACCCCTCCTAGTGTTTCCAAGGCAGTATCACTACAGAAGCAGATTGCCCAATCCTCCTTCCGAGGAGTGGCTGGTGGGTTTTAAGTGCCAGCCTTCTGGTTAGCAGTCAAATGCCTTAGGCACCCACCCACCAGTGCTCCTTTCATTATCCCAAAGGTACACATAAAAAGCCTACAGCTGAGTAGAGGGAGTCAAACTTTAGAAAAGCCATTCCTTGGTCCCAAAGGTTTAGTCTCCAGTGCGCTAACCACCTTGTGTTTCCTCCTGAAACGTACAACCAACAAGAGCTTTGCTTACACACACACACACACACAAAACCGTTGAGCGAGTTGTTGTTGTTATGTGTCGTGGAGTCGTACCTCACTCATAGCGACCCCTCCTTGGGTTGCGAGGCAGTATCACTACGGATAGTGGGTTTTAACCGCCAGCCTTCTGGTTAGCAGTCAAGTGCCTTAGGCACTATGCTACCAGAGCTCCTGTTGAGGAAGTAACCGCCTCCAAAAAGGCTGAGGAATGCTAAAGAGTGGGCTGTCACTGGAAGGGAAAGAGAAGGTATTGTCCTAGAGACACACCTGCGTGGGTGCTAAGACC
The DNA here is from genome assembly GCF_000298275.1 of Orycteropus afer afer. NCBI lineage: Eukaryota > Metazoa > Chordata > Mammalia > Tubulidentata > Orycteropodidae > Orycteropus > Orycteropus afer. The sequence continues at coordinate 50,135 of NW_006921787.1, read as the reverse complement.
CCAGGGGTCTTGTCTTATCCCTTCCAGGCCCGGGTGCTGAATCCGGGAACGCTTTCTTGTTATGTGCTGTCCAGTTGGACCGACTCATAGGGACCCCTCCTTGGGTTTCCGAGGCAGTATCACTACAGAACTCAACCTTCCTTCTGAGCGTGGGTGGTGGGTTTGAACCGCCAGCTTTCTGGTTAGAAGTCAAGTGTCTCAGGCACTACTCCAGCTCCTCCTCCTGTGCCGGCAATGCCAAGCCCCGCCTTTTTTGTTGTTGTTGTTCTTGAAAAAGTGCAGCGGGGAACTGGAGGGGCAGTCCATGTAAACAAGGAGAACAGTTAACCCTGGAAAGCAGTAACTTGCTTGCTCCAAGGAGTGATCTGCTAGAGTCAAGTGTGTGTGCTGGGGAAGGAGGCAGAGAGGCCTGGGGGTCTTGATCTGGAGCTTCTTGAAAGGATTCCCCCCTCAATTCCTTCGGTCTGGGGAGAACCTAACTGCAGAAGACACGGCTGCAGGAAGCCTGGCGGAAGTGGGCGGAGGCACTCCTCTCAGGCACTGAAACAGTTACAGAGTTCAAACTACAAGGGCGCTAAAAAGTGTTGCCATCTTGCTTCGCTTCAGCTTTCTGAGACTGGACCCCATGCGAGACACATGTGTCTCCTCACTGGGCGTTTCCTGCCCTATTTTAAACTCTGAAGTGCGAGTCATCCTCCTCCAGGGCCGCGGATGACTAGTAAACTCCGTTCTCGCCGTCCCTCGCCCCAAAAGCGGCGGGTCTGGAAGGACCACCGTGGCCCTTCTCGGCTACTGAGACCCGCCAGCCAGCAGGGAGCGCGAGGACAGACCGGGATGCACCCCAATCCCATGTTCAGCATGTTTTGCACCCGCAGCCTTGGATAGGCTTGGGTTTCCGGAGGGCAGGCGAAATAAACGTTTCCCGATCTCTGTGTGGGACGTGAGAGATTGGCACCATGTGGGGATCAGGCATTCGTGGAAATGTGGGCTTGCTTGGCAAGCGAGCTGGGGTGCTATCGCTCATGCATAGACTAGGGGAGGCTGCATGCTCGGTTAAGGAATGGCGTTTGCGCCCCAGGGCGCCAGAGGGTAAGGTGTTAGTATTGGAGAGGTGAGCAGGCGATGGCGCTCCCACGCCTCGAGCTGTGCAGGGACTCACGCGCGCTTTGCTCGGCCGCCAGCAGCAGGGCGGAGAACCCCAGGAATCCCGCGTGCATCCTCCGCACCCGGCAGCGCAGTCAGAGCCCTGCGCTCTCGCGGCGTCCGCTACACCCACCTCCGCTGCGCCCCCGCCCCTTCCCCTTCGGCGCGGCCCGAAGGTGGGGAGGTTTCCGGCGAGGAGACCTAACTGGCAAATTTCGGCCTGACCCTTCCCGGGCTCGTGTCTGATTCGAGTTTATGCGATATTACCTCCAGGGAGAGAGAGGGATGGTAGCCTTGGATTTTTGTGGTCTGGAAGGAGGAAGTACAGTTCAGATTGGGCTTCTTAATGTGGGTAGAAGCCGTTTTCTGTGCTGTTTGTTCTCTACCCTCAGTATTGGGGCCATTGGAAACAAGACTGGGTCTATGTTAGTCACGTGGTGGTTAAACTGTGTGTTAAACCTTTGGGCCAGCTGGAAGAAATTCTGATGAACTACTGGTCAGAGTGTGTTTCTGTATTTGTAATGCATTAAAATAATTAATTAGCATTTTTGAAGTCTTACAAGTATGTGGCCAGGAAAAATACAGGGACTGTTAACTGGTATCTTGTCTGCATTGCATCACCTACAAATCCATCCCAATCTCTCTCCTCATAAAATCTTTTTTCAGATGTGCTTTAGAGTTAAACAAGGCCCCATTGTGCAGTAAGTGCTGGCGGTTCAAACCCACCAGCACTCCTCGGAAGGAAAGTTGGGCAATCAATCTACTTCAGTAGAGATACTGCCTCGGAAACCAAAGGAGGGTTCGCTATGAGTCAGATCCGACTGGATGAAAGTGAGTTTGGTTTTTTTGGTAGAGATTTACTGCCTCAGAAACCCAATGGGGGTCTCCATGAGTTGGAATCCACTAGATGGCAATGAGTTTTTTTGTTTTGTTTTGTTTTTCAATGAAGTTTTTAAGGACTCTGGAGGCAGGGTGGTTAAAAGTTATTAACCAAAAGGTCAGCAGTTTGACCCTGTTGGAAGCCACCCACAGGCAACGTGGAAGACAGGCTTGGCAATCTGCTTCTGAAAGGTCACAGCCTTGAAACCTCTGTGGAGCAGTTCTGCTATGCTCACATGAGGCCACCCTCAGGCTGAATGGGCTCAAAGGCAACTGACAACAATCCAGATAACAAGTGAACCTTTAAAATTCTTACTATTGATTTTACATTTACTGAAATGAAACTATGATGTCAAAACATACTTGGTTCTTCCCTACAGTTGTAATGTGATTCGTACAGATTATTTAGTTGTGAATAAAAGGGTCTCCAGTTTTCCATGTACTTTTCAATACATTGCTGTGGGTTCAAACCTCCTAGATTTCCCACCATTTTAGAGATTCAACTCTAAAATATACATTCTCAAAACCTATGAACCTTTCAACTCTTTTCTCTCTGAACAAATACAAGGGTAAAGGGATGCATTTCTAAGGTCTAGGTTTCCATTTATTTTAACTTCAATTCTCCCAGAATCCCTACTCCATCCTACTTAATACAACCTCCCATTATATTTACTTTAATCCCCAGATCCTACTTTTTCTGGGTGCCCTGGCAAAGGAAGGAAGTCACAATTTATGTATGTTGAAGCTAATACTCTCATATACTAAAAAAGGCATATAAAATTGAAAGCACATACATAAATTAAAATTAGGAGTAAAAGATGCTCATGGTTTTGAAGCGGTCATTGTGGAATTCCTTCCTGGACAAATAAAAGTTTTAGGGAAAAATCCCTTCCCCTAGTTACTATGTGAAGAATATATATATATATCCCATATCCTATATGTGGAGCTCTGGTAGCATAGTGCCTAAGGCACTTGACTGCTAACCAGAAGGCTGGTGGTTCAAACTCACCAGCCACTCCT
>NW_006921787.1:9175-10039 GCF_000298275.1 Orycteropus afer afer | reverse complement strand
ACCCTTATCCCTAATTCAATAAGCATTTATTCAGATCCTGGGTGCAGTCAGGTAAGGAATGTGGTCTTGCTTATTGCTCTCAGGGAATTTGTAAACAGGTTGTTTCTATTATTGTTTCTACTTCACAGACCCTGACTAAATTACTATTCTTTCCTAATTTGTAAGGTAGCCAAATTCCTAGTTGCAGTTTCTATTAAAAGTGTTAATAACAAACTAATTGGAAAAACAAGAGTGAGAATTTTATTTGGCTCCCCTACAAAAACAACAACAAACCTGAACCATACCTTTGGCAGTGTGACTTTGCAGCTCCTCCCATCAAGAAGTGGAGTCTGTTTCCCCAACTCTAGAATCTAGATTGGCTTTTTGACTTGATTTATCCAATAAAATATAGCATAAGAGACCAAGAATGAGTCTAAGTCTTGAGACACCTTGCACGCCTTTTCTCATTCTATTGGAACACTGAAAATTCCCATATAAACAAGTCCGTTTTTGCCTGCTGGGCCTGTGACTTAGTGCTGCACATCACCTAACAATGGCCCAGATGACCTGGAAGCCAACTGCAGGCTCAGGAGTAAATACAGGTGCCATTGAGCCCAGATCAATTCACTGACCCTCAGAATCATGAGCTAAATAGGTGGTGATTGTTTTAAGCCACTAAGTTTTGGGGGCAGTTTCTTACATAGTCAACTGATAACACTTTGGAAGGGCCCAGAAATGTTGTTGTTAGGTGCCATTGAGTCGTTTCCGACTCATAGCGACCCCACGCACAGCAGAATGAAACACTGCCCGGTCTTACACCAGTTCCACGACCCTTGCTATACTTGAGCCCATTGTCGCAGCCACTGTGTCAATCCATCTCGTTGA
>NW_006921787.1:5432-6715 GCF_000298275.1 Orycteropus afer afer | reverse complement strand
TATCAGTGGGTCTTCCTTGTAGGCGTATGGATATTATCCTATCACTGACAGCATTGTACTTCTGAACAGATCTTGAAACATCCTTTGTGATGATGAATGCCACACCATTCCTCTTCAAACTGTCATTCCCGGCATAGTAGATCATATGGTTGTCTGATTCCAAGTGTAATTCAGCTCACTAATGCCTAGGATATCAATCTTTATGTGTTCCATTTCATTTTTTACAACATCCAATTTTCCTAGATTCATACTTGTACATTCCATGTTCTGATTATTAATGGATGTTTGCTGCCATTTCTCCTCAATTTGAGTGGTCCCACATCAGCAAATGGAGGTCTGGAAAGCTTTACCTTATCCATATGAGTAAGGCTGGTTTTACTCTGATGATACAGCTCTTTCCCAGTCCCATCTTGAGACTATTCCAACCTAAGTGACTCATCCTCCCCCTCTGTATTGGACAGTGTTTCCAGACTATTCATAAAGATGTGCAGTAATGTATCAGACAGTGTTTTTTGCTATTCATAAGGTTTTCCCTGGCAAATTCTTTGAGAAGTGGATGGCCTCTTCCTTCTTCCTAATCTATCTCAGTCTGCAAGCCAGGCTGATACCTGTGTACCATGTGCACCCCTCTGGGTTTGAAACACCAGTGGCACAGCCTCAAGACTCACAGCAACATGTCACCACAGTAGGATAAACCGACAGACTAGTTTGTCTCCCTTAGCTGTTGTAAACCTCTCCAACCACCCTTACCTGGATCCCTGTGGCTGACTCCTCGCTCTCTCCCGGTCCCCCTGCCTTTTCCTCTCCTTTCTCCTGCTTTCCTGCCTTGCCACTTGTGGGGCGTGGCCTGCATTTCCTCTCCTCACCTGGATCCCTGGGGCTGACTCCTCGCTCTGTCCTGGTCCCTGGGCCTTTTCCTCTCCTTTCTCCTGCTTTCCTGCCTTGCCACTTTGCGGTGTGGCCTGGGTTCCCTCTCCTTACCTGGATCCCTGTGGCTGACTCCTTGCTCTGTTCCTTCTGGAAGGGCCCAGAAATAGTTTGTCATTATATGGAAAACAGAGTAAGCCAAACTTTCATTTAAATATGCTTTGTTTTTTCCTCTGCATACACATATGCATTACATAGGTACGTGATAGTCCACATAAAACTGCCTTCCCCCAAATTATATGTAGACAAGCCTTCTAACATGTTCAACACCATTTGTAACTGAAACCCCAGCAATTCCAAGTGAAGCATCTAAATTTCAAGTATACTTTGTTGTTGTTTGCCATTGAGACAATTCT
>NW_006921787.1:3802-4292 GCF_000298275.1 Orycteropus afer afer | reverse complement strand
CTGGGGTCCCATCTATTCTGATTATCTGTCTTAACCAGGGTGGGGACAATAGTCGAGTTTTTACTTTACTCAGTTTCCAGAGCATGTTGCTATCAAGTGTCAGAGCTGAGAATAACATACTGATGTTTTGACTCATAGTTCAAGTTCTCCTTTATCTACTATTCTCTCTCCTGGGCAGTGAAGTGTATACACAAAAGATTATTAGTGGTTACCAGGGGTAGGAGGAAAGGGAGAAGGGGAAGCTTCTGTTTGCATGTCATTGACTTGATGTTAATGGTGATGGTTTTGGAAAAGAATAGCAGTAATGGTAGCACAACATGAAAAATATCGTCAATATCCCTGAGCTGTAAATGTGGAAGTTGTGTGTCAAGGTTGTATCCTTTCACTGTACTTATTCAACTTGTATGCTGAACACATAATTCAAGAAGCTGGATTATATGAAGAACATGGCATCAGGATTGGAGGAAGACTCATTAACAACCTGCAATAT
>NW_006921787.1:0-992 GCF_000298275.1 Orycteropus afer afer | reverse complement strand
TTTTACTTATCTGAGGTATCTTTCCTTTCCATATAAAATTAGTGATTGGTTTTTCCACATCTTTAAAGAATGTTGATAGAATCTGAATTGGGATTGCATTGAATGTATATATTCCTTTGTGTACTATTGACATTTTTGCAAGCTTCCTATCCATGAGCATGGTATGTTCTTCCATATATATATATATATCTCTTATAGTTTCTTGAAGTAATGTTTTATAGTTTTCTTTGTATAGTTTTTTTGTGTTCCTGGTAAGATTTATTCTCAAGTATCTTATCTTTGTATTATCTATTGTAAATGGTATTAATTTCCTTATTTCCTTTACAGAGACTTCTTTGCTGGTGTAGAGAAATCCAACTGCTTTTTGTATGTTCATCTTGTACATTGCCAATACACTTAATCTTTCAATAAGTTCCAGTAGTTTTCTTGCTGAGTCTCTTGGGTTTTCTATGTATAAGATCATATCATCTACAAATAGGGATAGTTTTACTTCTTCCTTACCAGTTTGGATGCCGTTGATTTCCCTTTCTTGCCTTATTTCCCTGGCTAGGACTTCTAATACAATGTTGAATAGAAGTGGAGATAGATGACATCCTTTTCTGGTTTCAGATTGCAAGAGGAATGGTTTCAGTCTGTCTCCATTGAGAATAATGTTTGTTGTTAGTTTTGCATACCAAAAAAATCAAACCAAACTCACTGCTGTTGAGTTGGTCCTGACTCATGGTGACCCCTCCTTGTGTTTCCATGGTGGTATCTCTACAGAAGTAGATTGTCCCGTCTTCCTTCTGAGGAGTGGCTGGTGGGTTTGAATCTCCAGCCTTCTGGTTAGCAGTCAAATGCCTTACACTCTTTATGCCACCAGAGCTATGCCCTTTATTATGTTGATGAATTTCCCTTCTATTCCTATTTTTCTGAGAGTTTTGATCAGGAATGGGTATTGGATTTTATCAAATGCTTTTTCTGCATCTATTAATATGATCATGTGATTTTTT
>NW_006921786.1:6396778-6397235 GCF_000298275.1 Orycteropus afer afer | reverse complement strand
AAATATTGTATTAGTCTGTTATTGTAAAAGTTAAGGAAAGTTTTATCTATAGAAGGAAATTTTCTTTGTTGGCTACCAGGAGTGGGAGGGGAGAGGAAAGAACACTGTCAGATAGATAGGGATAAGTATTGATTGATTTGAGTGAAGAGAAGGCCAATGTACCAAATGTGAGTGACCAATATGGCAGCACTGATGATGAGAAAGACATAGAGAGATACATGGGAGCTACAGACAACAAAGATGAACTCTTTTGCACATACAGTACTGCGTTGTTGGTGAAGGCAAACATGGGTATATGGGTGGATAGATGGGTGGACAGGCTAAACAGTTAGGTATGTCTATGAAATGGGGAGTTCTTGATACCAAGAACATATATAGGGTTGGCAGACAATGATCCTATAAGTTTATGTGAATGATCAGAATTCCCAGGTGTATAGTAGAGCTGACAAGGGGCAAG
>NW_006921786.1:6391786-6396678 GCF_000298275.1 Orycteropus afer afer | reverse complement strand
CATTGTAAATTTTGGTCAATGACATGAGACAAAGTATATGTGAACTGCTGTATGAAAAGTGAATTTACTCTGTAAATCTTCACCCAAATCCTAATAAATAAATAAATAAATAATGTGAACAGACACACAAATGTTCATTGCAGCAATATTTACAATAGCCAAATGGTGGAAACAATCCAAAATTCCATAAATGGATGAATGAATAAAAAAGAAACTTGATACATATGTGTCACAATGGAATGCTACTCAGCTATAAGGAGCCATGAAGTCTGGATACATCCTACAACATGTATGAAGCTCAAGGACATTGTGCTGAGTGAAATAAATCATTCACAAAAGGATAAATACTATGATTTCACTTATATGAAATGAAAAAAAAAATAGGCACATATATGGAGATCAAAGTTTATTAGTTATTACCAGGGGCAGGAGAGAGGGAGACAGGGGGCACTATTGTTTAGGAAACAATGAATTTCTGTTAATTGTGAAGGGAAATTTAGCACAACATGATTAATGTAGTTTCTATTACTGTTATACACCTGAAAAAATGTTAATTAGGCAAATGCTGGTAATAGATATTTCTACAAATAAACAAAAAAAAACAACTGCTGATACTGCCTATGTACAGCCAAACATGTGGTGAGTTTGTTTGTTCGTTTGTTTTTTTTGAGGGGGGGGGGATTTGAAGATTTAAGCTTTTGGTTTTGTGGAATGTTCCAATTAATTAGCCTAATGTTGATTTTAGTCCTTATGCTCTATGTACCAGTTCACTGTATAATGTCTGTAATTTCAAAAACTCTTTAGCAGCCATCCAAGGAACAACAATTAGTCTCTATTTGCCTGGAGACACAGAGGAAGATCCTCAGGAACCGGAGGAGGAACTCGAATATGTGTCCAATTATCTCCATGCAAACCTGCCTCTTTTGCCATGAGACTAGAAGAACTAGATGATGCCTAGTTATCATTACAGAATAATTTGATCCAATAATCCATAGAAGAATTCTGATCTATAGGAGGGGATGTGGAGCAGAACTTCAGATTCTCATGGAATCCAGAATTTCTGGAGCCATTGAGTCTAGATGACTCACTGAAACTTTTGCCATGAGGAAATCTTTAAACCTTAAACTGAAACTATCCCCTAAAGTGATTTGCAAACCAAAAAACGGTTTAGCTTAGTTAGAAAAGAATGTCTTCCTTGAGTATTTTGTTCTTTTATAGAATTATCTGTATGAGATCAAATTCACAACAGTAAGTCAAAGGTTAGATGAGAAACTTAGGGGGCAGTGAGTTTGTGTCAATGATGGTGCAACAATTTGGAAAAGGATATTGAGAAAGGTGACACAACTTGAAGAAAGTAACCAATGTCACTGAATTGTACATGTAGAAATTGTTGAATTGATGATTCATTTTGCTGTTTAGATCTTCACCAAAAATAAATGTAAGGGAACTGAGAAAACAAAAGAGCAATATGGAACTGAGTTTACAGGCCACATTGCCCTATTTTAAAAACTTGTGAAAATTAGAAGGCACATGATCTCTCTGGGAAGGAGCATGGCTTGCTGAGTGGTTACTGTCTTTGTGCTAGGAAAAAGATGCCTCTCCCTCCATGTAGACAGAGCCAGTGGCAAAGTGAATGCTGTGTCAGGAACAGTGTGGTCTGGATTTTAACCTCAATTCACTTCCTCATCTGGTTCCTTATGCAATATTCAAGTGCACATCAACACATCTGGCAGTCTGGTGAGTCTCATGACAGGCCCCAACTTTGCCCAGGTACTTGGCCTTAGAATTTTCATTTGTTCTGTGTTGTTCTTCAAAAAATCCTAATCCCAGTTTCAAATGTATCTCTGCCAGAAATAAAATTGGGCACTTGTCTGTCATTTTTAGTGCACCCTAGACCCCCCTCACTGCTGGCTTTTGGTGGTTAAGTGACAGAATTCTCACCTTCCATGCAGGAGACCTGGGTTTGATTCCCAGCCAGTTCACACCATGCACAGCCACTGTCTGTAAATGAAGGTTTACTAGTTGTCATGATGCTGAACAGTTTTAGAGGCATTTTCAGACGAAGATGGATTAGGGGGGATCTACTGCCACTGACTTCTGAAAATCAGCCATTGAAAACCCTATGGGTCACAATGGTCTGATCCCCAACCAATCATGGGGATGGTACAAGACTAGGCAGTGTTTTCTTCCATTGTCCATGAGGTCACCATGAATTGAGACTCAGCTCAACGGTAGCTAACAACAATGAAGACCCTCATTATATATGATGTGAGGTAAATCAGTGAACAGGGAGATGGATGCTTTTGAGGTTAGAGGGGCATCCCATTGGCTGTCCTACTTCACCATGAAATCCTCCAGTATTTAACACAGCATGAAGTCAAGGCACACACACACATATTTTTGCCCACAACCAGTGGACCAAGAAAGGCTACATGACCTGAAGCAAACAACACCCTGAGTCGTTCATTTAGTTATTCAACAAGTCCTTATTGAATCATCGATGTATGCAAAGCCCTGTGATAATCACCATGGAAGGAAAGTGATGCTTACACGCTCTCTGGCCTTGGAGTTGATCTAAAAGTTTAAGTCTATTCTAACCAAACCAAACCAAACTCACTGCCATCATATGTAGATCTGACTCATAGTGACCTCTCCTTGAGTTTCTGAGGTGGTATCATTACGAAAGTAGATTGCCCAATCTTTCATCCGAGGAGTGGCTGGTGAGTTTGAACTGCCAGACTTCTGGTTAGTAGTCAAATGTCTTAGGCACTACACCACCAGAGTTCCTATAGGTTTATTCTAGGGCAGAACAGAGAGCTTCTGTGTTCTGAATTAAGTGCACCATGAGAGCCCCCTCCTGGAGTGAATTCCAACCTAACATCTCAAAGTATTCCCTGGAGCCATATACTCTAGGTTGGCTTGAAGCTGGGTGGGTCCCATTAAGCAGTTCTGGCTGGATTTCTTGGCCAGACCCTTTTCTGTCCCATTAATAATACTTTAGTAATTAGGTGGAAGATGCCAGAGGGGAGTGGAGGAACAAGATGGGTGTGGCAGGATGTGGGAAGATTTCCTATGAAACAGCAAGAACTTTTCCAAGCCAGAAATAAGAACTGACCTTTGGGGGCTATTGCTCTGATGTGGTAAAGTGTATCTGTACTACAGGCTGGAGATGTTATTTCTCCCCAAATTAAAGCTAGAAACATCCTGAGAGTTCCATCCTTTTTTTTTTTTTTTTCATTTAAAGGAAAGCTAGATTTTATTAAAATTAACTATATAATCAAGAGGCACCCCCCCCCCAGGGAGACACAAGACACCCTTCCCCTGTCTAGATTTGGGGTAACTATCACTCTAGTCTGTTCCACTGGTTGGAGGCTGCTGGAATCAGTATCCTGAGCTGCTACCTATATCCTGTCAGAAATCTTTCAAAAACATGTGTTTATCACATGGCAGCCTACTGGAAACAGTGGTGAGACTAAAAAATAATTCATACGACAGCCAGCTTGGTCCTTTCCTAGGCCATATAAATTGCAGTGTCAGAGCTGTAATGTAAGTAAATCAATCTCATGTTGTGGTGTATGAGTATCTCAGCCCAAGCTTCTCCAAAACAATTACTGCATGAGGTCCACATGTGCACACACATGTACACACACATGCATTCCACACACTGTGTCTGGTTAAACTTAATTTCTTGGCAGTCCTTCAACTAGAAAGAATGGGTACTAAATTGGATCTTGGTTTCCCTGACATTTTATTCTTTGTAAATATCCTATCACTCATAAATATGACACACTGGCTTAAAAAATAGCCCAAGTGGAAGGAGAGGAGGGTACAGCCTGCCAAAAGATGCAAATGCTAATACTAGTGATGCCTCTGTGACTTTCCTCCAATATGTCTTTCTTCTGTTGGAGAGCTGTCCCAGGAGCCTGTGTGGAGCTGTGAGAAGTACATTAAGACTGATCTGGCTCCCAGCCCTGTCTGCCCACTGTGCAATGTGGGCTCCAGCTGATGCTCTCTAAGATCCTTTCCAACACTGATAGTTTATGAGTCTCTGATTGCCTAAGATTTGTAAAACCAACATAAGATCTTTTATGCACATAAAAAGAAAGAGAATCTTTAAATCAGCAATTCCATTCCTAAGAATTTATCCTAAGGAGAGAATTCACATGTGTGCAAAGCTGTAGGTACAAGAATGTTCACCGCAATGTTATTTATGACAGCAAAGCGTTGGGAAACCTCAATATTCAGCAATAGAAGACTGGTTAACTCAGCATTTTCCAGTGTGCTCTGTGATATAAATGAGTATTACTGGGGGCGGGGGGGGGAAGAAGAAAGGTTTGTGACAGTCCATGATCAAAAATTTTTAAGAAATATCAGCTTAAATAAAGAACAAAGTTAAAAAGATTTCTTTACTGTGGAACTTAACTACCTAATATGTAGCATGTATTAAGGGTTCAGTGAAATTTGTTTAATGATGGAATAAATTAATGAATATTTATAGTCAGAGAAAAAAGCTATCTACTTCATTACCTTTTTTTTTTTTTTAACATCATAAAGCAATATACCTTCCACTATGTTGCTGTTAGGAATGCTGATGGTGCTGTGCCTAAGGGATTTGACTGCTAACCTGAAGGTTCATGGTTAAAACCCACCAGCCACTCTGTGGAAGAAGATGAGACAATCCACTTCCATAAATATTTACAGTTTGAAAACCCAATGGGGATCAAAATGACTTAAGGACAAAATACCACCATACGAGACAAGGAAGGACAATATATAATGATTAAAGGATCAATTGAACATGAAGATATAACCATAAAAAATATCAATGGACCCAATGAAAGAGCCCCAAAATATATAAATCAGACTTTAAAAGAGTTGAAAAGCCAAATAGA
>NW_006921786.1:6384295-6386997 GCF_000298275.1 Orycteropus afer afer | reverse complement strand
AGGAAAATGTTCTATCAAAAAAAAAAAAAAACAATGGGGTCCCTATGAGTCAGAATTGACTCCATGGCAGTGGCTTAGTTGTTGTTAGATATTATCGAGGAGGTTCCAACTCATATTAACAGAATGAAACACTATCTGGTCCTGCCCTTGCCCCTGCCCCATCCTCACAATGTTTGAGCCCACTGTTCAGCCACTGTCAGTCCTTCTCATTAATAACCTTTCTCTTTTTTATGACTCTCTGCTTTACCAAGCATGACTAGTCCCTCCTGATACCATATCCAAAGTATGTGAGATGAAGTCTCACCATGTGCACTTCTAAGGAGCATTCTGCCTATATTTCTTGTAGTCCATGGTGTATTCAATAATCTTTGCCAACACCAAAATTCAAAGGCACCAATTCTTCAGTCTTCCTTATTCATTTTCCAGCTTTTGCATAATAATAAGTCAATTGGAACTAGCGTAGTTTGGGTCTTAGTCTTCAAAGTGATATTTTTGCTTTTTAACACTATTAAGAGGTCTTTTGCAGATTTGCCCAATGAAATATATCATTTGATTACTTGACTGCTGCTTCCATGGGTGTTGATTGCAGATAGAAGTAAAATTAAATTCAATATTTTGTCTGTTTATCATGATGTTGCTTATTGGCATAGTTGTGAGGATTTTTGTTGTCTTTAAATTGAGGTGTAATCTGTAATGAAGGCTGTAGTCTTTGATCTTTATCAGTAAGTGCTTCAATTCCTCTTCACCTTCAGCAAAGTTGGCGTCATTCATCTGCATATCGCCAGTTGTTAATTAGTCTTTCTTCATTCCCAATGCCACATTCTTCTTCGCAGAGTCTAGCTTGCCATATTATTTGCTCAGCATGCAGATTGAATAAGTATGGTCAAAGGATACAACCCTGACACACATCTTTCCTGATTTTAAATGAAACAGTATCCCCTTGTCTGTTCAAATGACTGCCTGTTGGTCTACGTACAGGTTCTGCATAAGCACAATGCACAATTAAGTGTTTTTGAATTCTCATTTCTTCACAATATTATCCATAATTTATTATGAACCACACAGTCAAATGCCTTTGCATACTCAATAAAACAGAGGTAAACAGCTTTCTGGTATTCTCTGCTTCCATGTGACATCAGCAATGATATCCCTCATTCCACATCCTCTTCTGAACCTTACTTGAGTTTCTGGCAGTTCTATTAGAACTGCTGCAACTGTTTTTAAATTATCTTCAGCAAAATTTTACTTGTATAACCTTGAGACCAGAAGAAAGTGATGGTGCCCAGCCATCTATGCCAACAACTAGGAAAGGGATCAAAATTGGAGACCCTGTATGTTGTTGTTGTTATGTGCTGTCGACTTGGACCCAACTCATAACAATCCCTCTTTGGGTTTCCAAGGCAATATCTCTAAGGAAGTCGATTGCCCAACCTTCCTTCTGAGGAGTGTAAACCATCAACCTTCTAGTTAGCAGTCAAGTGGCTTAGGCACTACACTGTATAGAGTAGGAGAAAAATGTGGAACAAAACTCAAAATCATAAGACCAGGCTTACTGGTCTGATAGAGACCAGTGAAACCCCTAAGACTATGGCCCTGAGTCACCCTTTAGACCTGGGATTGAACTCATTCCCATAGCTTAACTGTCATTCAAACAATAGACAGGCCTAGAGCCAAAGAGCTACACCAGGGAGATGTACTCCTTAGAACAATCAACCACAGATCAGAAGGGCAGAATTTGCACAAGAAGATAGATAGGAAGGCAGGAATGCATAGGCAAGAAGGACACAGAGAAAGGGTAACCACTAGGAGGAAATGGGAGGAGAGCTGTTACTCTGCAGGGAATGTAATCAGTATCACAATACAAAAAGTGCATGAACTGTTGAATGTAAAATGAATTTGCTTTGTAAAATTTCACCCAAGTCACAATAATTTTTTTTAATTATAATTGTTTTAACACTTGAAACATTATTCTCTAATTTTATAAAGGATTACCATTAACAAATCAAGCAAAATTTTTACTTGTGTGTGATATTAATGTATTGTTCAATCATTTCCACATTCTTTTGGATTGTCTTTCTTTGGAATGCATACAAATATGGAACTCTTCCAGTTGGATGGCCATGTAGTTATCTTCCATATTTCCTGGTACAAATGAGCCAGCACTCCTGGCATTACATCTGTTTGTTGAAACATCTCAATGGGTAGTCTGTCAATTCCTGAAGACTTGTTTATCCCCACTGCCCTCAGTGCAGCTTAGACTTCTTTCTTCAAAACCATTAGCTCTTGATCATATATTACCTCCTGAAATGTTTGAACATTGGCCAATTCTTTTTGGTACAGTGATGCTGTATATTCCCTCCATCTTTTTTTGATGTTTCTTGCATCTTTCAATAATTTGCCCATAGAATTCTTCGGTATTGTAACTCAAGACTTGAATTTTTTTTTTTTTCAATTCTGTCACCTTGAGAAATACTGAGCATGATCTTCTGTTTTGGTTTTCTAACACAACATCCCTGTATCACTACAGACCCGAGAGGGACCGGGTCTCCGGGAGCAAGGTAAGCACGGGCGGGCTTGTGCTTAGACCCCGGGAGCGAGGTAAGCATGGGCGGGCTTGTGCTTACTCACTGATCTGCACTGAACACTTTCCCTTGTTACCCTCCCAAGAGGGACCGGGTCTCTGGGAGCAAGGTAAGCACGGG
>NW_006921786.1:6383332-6383834 GCF_000298275.1 Orycteropus afer afer | reverse complement strand
ACAGGCCCATCACAAAAGAAGAAATTGAACAGGTCATCAAAAAATTACCAACTAAAAAAAGTCCTGGCTCAGACGGTTTCACTGGAGGATTCTACAAAATATTCAGAGAAGAAGTGATACCAATCCTACTCAAACTATTCCAAAACATAGAAAAGGATGGAATCTTCCCTAACTCATTTTATGAAGCAGCATAACCTTGATACCAAGACCAGACAAAGACATCACTCAAAAGGAAAACTACAGACCAATATCCCTCATGAATATAGATGCAAAAATCCTCAACAAACTCCTAGCCAATAGACTATAACAACACATCAAGAAAATCATTCATCATGACCAAGTGGGGTTCATATCAGGTATGCAAGGATGGTTCAACATTAGAAAAACAAACGTCATCCATGACATAAATAAAACAAAGGAGAAAAACCACATGATCATATCAATTGATGAAGAAAAGGTATTTGATAAAATCCAACACCCATTCCTGATCAAAACTCTCAGC
>NW_006921786.1:6350309-6374097 GCF_000298275.1 Orycteropus afer afer | reverse complement strand
GGCACTTAACAACAACAACAACAACAACATTTATTGTTATAAAATACAAAAGCAGCAGGATCCAAGTAAGGAGCAGCAGACAGTACCCATCCCTAGAAACAGGAAAAGGAGGGAATGCTGGGGATGACAAAAGCAGCAGGATCCAGGTAAGGGACAGCAGACAGGACCCACCCCCAGAGGCAGGAAAGGGAGGAAACACTGGGGACAACAAAGTGGCAGGATCCAAATAGAAATCAGGTAAGGGGAGGGTGGAGAGCTTCCAACAACTAAGGAAAATGAACTTGTATGTCAGTTTGTCATATTGTGGTGGCTTTCACCTTAATGTAATGCTTGAGGCTATGCCACTCGTGTTTCAAAAGCCAGCAGGGTTGCTCATGGTGCACAGGTTTTAACACAGCTTACAGACTAAGACAGACTAGGAAGAAGAAAGAGGCCATCCACTTCTCAAATAATTGGTCACAGAAAACCTCATGAATAGCAGAGAAACACTGTCTGATACATTACTGGGCAACTTTATGAATATCCTGAAAACATTGTCCCATACAATACAGGAAGATGAGCCCCTTAGGTCAGAAAACACTCAAATTATGACTGGGAAGGAGCTGCCTCACCAGAGTGGAAACAACCTTAATGATATGGATAAAGTAAAGCATTTAGGAGCTCCATTTGCTGATGTGGCATGATTCAAATTGAGGAGAAACAGCTGCAAACATCCATTAGTAATCAGAACATGGAACATACAAAGTATGAATCTAAGAAAATTGGAAGCTGTCAAAAACGAAATGGAACAAGTAAAGATTGATATCCAAGGCATTAGTGAGCTGAAATGGACCAGTTTTGGCCATTCTGTGTCAGACAACCATATGATCTACTATGCTGGGAATGACAATTTGAAGAGGAATGGCATGGCATTCATTATCACAAAGAATGTTTCAAGATCTGTCCTGAAGTACAATGCTGTTAATGATAGGATAATATCCATACACCTATAAGGAAGACCAGTTAATACTACTATTATTCAAATTTACCCACCAATCACCAAAGCGAAAGATGAAGAAATTGAAGATTTTTATCAACTTCTGCAGTCTGAAATTGACCAACATGCAATCAAGATCTGTCATTTATCACTGATGACTGGAATGCAAAAGTTGGAAACAAAGAAGAATCACTGGTAGTTGGAAAATTTGGCCTTGGTGACAGAAATAATGCTGGAGATTGCATGACAGAATTTTGCAAGACCAGTGACTTACTCATTGCAAATAACTTTTCAGCAATACAAACATCAGCTATACATGTGGACTTCTCCAGATGGAGTACAGAGGAATTAGATTGACTACATCTGTGGCAAGAGGTGATGGAAAACCTCAATATCTTTAGCCAAAACAAGTCCAAGAGCTGATTGTGGAACAGGCCATCAACTGCTCATTTTCATGTTCAACAAGAAGTTTAAGACAATTAAAAGAAGTCCACAAGAGCCAAAATATGACCTTGATAATATCCCTCCTGAATTTAGAGACCATTTAGAGAATAGATTTGATGCACTGAACACCAATGGCCAAAAACCAGAAGAATTGTGGGATGACATCAAGAACATCATCCATGAAGAAAGCAAGAGGTTACTAAAAAGACGAGAAAGAAAGAAAAGACCAAAATGTATGTCAGAAGAGACTCTGATACTTGCCCTTGACCAGAGAGAGTAGTTAAAGCAAATGGAAGAAATGACAAGATAAAAGAGCTTAACACAAGATTTCAAAGAGCAGCTCGAGCAGACAAAGTCAATTACTATAACAAAACCTGCAAAGACCTGGAGTTAGAAAACCAAAAACAAAGAACACACTGGCATTTCTCAAGATGAAAGAACTGAGGAAAAAAAAATAAGCCTTCAGTTACAATACTGAAAGATTCTATTGGCAAAATATTGAATGATGCAGGAAGCATCAAAAGAAGATGGAAGAAATACACAGTCACTGTACCAAAAAGAACTGGTCAATCTTCAACCATTTCAGGAGGAGGCATATGTTTAAGAACCAATGGTATTGAAGGAATTAGCAAAAAACAAGGCTCCAGGAATTGATGGAATGTTCATTGAAAGGTTTCAACAAACGGATGCCCTACTGGAGACACTCACTCGGTTATGCCAAGAGATTTGGAAGACAGATACCTGTGCAAATGACTGGAAGAGATCCATATTTGTACCCATTCCAAAGAAAGGTGATCCCACAGAATGTGGAAATTATCGAACAATATCATCAATATCATATGCATTAAAATCTTACTGAAGATAATTAAAAATTGATTGCAGCCGTATATTGACAGAGAATTTCCAGAAATGCAAGCTGTATTCAGGAGATGTGGAACAAGGGATATCATAGCTGATGTCAGATGAATCTTGGCCGAAAGCAAAGAATACCAGAACGATGTTTACTTGTGTTTTATTGACTATGCAAAGGCATTTGATTGTGTGGATCATAACAAATTGTGGATAACTTTGAGAAGAATGGGAATTCCAGAACACTTAATTGTACTCATGAGGAACCTATACATAGATCAGGAGGCTGTTGTTTGAACACAACAAAGAGATGCTGCATGGTTTAAAATCAGGAAGGGAGTGAGTGTGTCAGGGTTGTATCCTTTCACCATATTTATTCAACTTTTATGCTGAGCAAATAATCCAAGAAACTGGACTGAATGAAGAAGACCGTGGTATCAGGATTGGAGGACAGCTTATTAACAACCTGCAATACGCAGATGACACAACTTTGCTTTCTGAACGTGAGGGTGACTTGAAGCACTTACTGATGAAGATTGAAGAATACAGTCTTCAGTATTACATCTCAATATGAAGAAAACAAAAGTCCTCACAACTGGACCAATAAGCAGCATAACGATAAATGGAGACAGGATTGAAGTCAAAGACTTCACATTGCTTGGTTCTACAATCGACGCCAATGCAAGCAGCAGTCAGGACGTCAGACGATGTATAGCACTGGACAAGTCAGCTGCAAAGGACCTCTTTCAAGTGCTGAAGAGCAAAGATGTCTCCTTGAAGACTAAGGTATGCCTGACACAAGTCATGGTTTTTTCAATTACTTCATATGTATGTGAGAGCTGGGCAATGAATAAGGAAGACAAAAGAAGAATAGATGCTTTCAAGTTGTGGTGTTGGGGAAGAATGCTGAAAGTACCATGCACTGCTAAAAGAACTAATAAATCTGTCCTGGAGGAAGTACAGCTGGAATGCTCCTTGGAAGCGAGAATTGCCAGACTTCATCTCACATATTTTTTGGTTATGTTGTCAGAAGGGACCATTCACTGGAGAAAGATGTCATGCTTGGTAAGGTGGAGGGTCAATGAAAGAGGGGAAGGCCCTCAATGAGATGGATTGACACAGTGGCAGTGGCAATGGGCTCAAGTATAGCAAGGATCATGGAGCTGGCAAAGGACCAGGCAGTGTTTCACTCTGCTGTGCATAGGGTCTCTATGAGTCGGAGATGAATCAACAGCACCTAACAACAACAACATTTGTTGAATGCTAAGAAGCCACTAGAATTGTTCTAGTGGCTTCTTAGGTATTAACTCAGAGTACTTACATCAATATTATGGAGTGAAGGTCATTGTTATCCCCTGTTTTACAACTGGGGAGCTCAAATGGCATAGTGCCAAAGGCATTTGACTGCTAACCAGAAGGCTGGCAGTTCAAACCCACCAGCCACTCCTTGTAAGGAAGACTGGGCAATCTACATCCATAGAGATACCACTTGGGAAACACAAGGACGGATCGGGATGAGTCAGATTCAACTCAAAGGCAGTGAGTGAGATTTTACAACTGAGGGAGATGAAGCAACTTACCTAAGGTCACATAGTTAAATGATAGAACTAGGACTTAGATTAAGTGCAATCTGACTACTGAATCCATGCTCTTAGCCACGATATGATCATGTCTCTTAAACTGGCTCTAGAGACTTTTTTTCTTTAAGCATTTTTCTGTTGAGAGATAACTAAACTTATTGCTGTTGAGTACTTTCAGACTCATGGTGACCCCACGTTTTACAAAGTAAAACTGCTTCATAAAGGTTTCTTGGTTGTAATCTTTATGAAAGTTGATGGTCAGGCCTTTCTTCTGTGGCACTGCTGGGTGTGTTTAAATGGTTAATGTTATAAAACCAAACCATTTGCAACACCCAGGGACATATTGAAATATAACACATTGAATTTCAGCTCTACAGTTTGGTGAAATTTTATAATATTAACATACAAAGAGAGCAACTACCCAGATGATAAAATAGAACATTGACTATAGTCCAAAAACTTGCCCGATTATTACCTCTTCAAATGTAATCACTATTTTGACTTATATAAAAAATAATTGTTTTGCCTGTTTTTTGAACTTTAAGTAAGTATAATCTCAAATTATATGCTGTTCTTTTGTCTGTTTTTTCTCCCATTCATCATTCATCATGAGGTTCATCCATGTCATTAAGTGTGTGGGAGTGGTTAACTTTTCTTTATTTCTGGCCCACTTACTATTTTTGGACAGGTAAGAACAGTTTTTATATTTGTAAATGGTTGAAAAAAATCAAAAGAATAATACTTTGTGACATATAAAAATGAAACAAAATTCTAATTTCAGTTATCATAAATAGTTTTAGGAATACAGCTATGCTTGTTTACTTATGGATTATAGATAGCTACTTTTACAACAGCAAAATTGAGTGGTTGTAATAGAGACTGCATGACCCACAAAGCCTAAAGTATTTACTATCTGACCTATCCCAGACAAATTTATTGACCCCTGGTATACACTGTTCCAACATATGAGTGAACTATAATTTATTATCCATTCAAATGTTGATAGACAATTGAGTTATTTTTAATGAGTGACTATAGCAAACAGTGATGTTATGAACATTCTTGTAAATATCTTTTGGTGTACATATTTCCCTTTGAGATATGTGCACTGGGTCAGTGAATATTTAAATGTTTAATATTGTTAGATACAATCCGTTTTCCAAAGTGGGTGCACTAATTTTTACACTTACCAGTAACAGATGTGGTAATTTTGTCATAAATCAGATGAGTGAATACATGTGAATCCATTTCTGGACATGCCATTCTATTCTAATGATCAGTTTGTCTCTTTTCATTAATAAAAACAATCTTAATCACTGTAGTTTTATAATACAACTTAAAGTATAATACATCGTTTTTGTTATTTGACCTTGACTGTTCTTGTTGCTGTTGTTAGCTGCTGTTGAGTCAGCCTCTGATTCACAACAGGCCTATGAACAGTGGAATGAAACTCTGCCCGGTTATATGCCATCCCCATGATGGGCTGCAAATCAGACATTTGCGATCCATAGAGTTTTCATTGGCTGATTTTCAGAAACAGATCATTAGGCTGTTCTTCCAAGTTTGTCTTTGTCAGGAAGCTTCACCGAAACCTGTTCAGAATCATATCAATATGCACCCCACCACTGACAGATGGGTGGTGGTTGCACATCAGGCACATTGGCCAGGAGTCAGTGCTGGGTCTCCCACAGTTCTACCACTGAATCACCAAACCCTCATCTGGTGAATTTCCATATAAACTTTAGAATCAGTTTGTTAATTTCCACAAATATAATATCTGTTGGGATTTTTATTCTGATTTCATTAAGTTTATAGATCAATTTCAGGTGGAAATTTATAAAGATCAAGCACTGTAATACTATCCAGTCTCCCAATCCATGAGTATGGTATTTCCTTTCATTTACTGTCAGCAATGGGTATTTTTCTGTGTAGAAGTCTAGAATATTTTTCATCAGACATTTCCTAGGCATTTGATGTTTCTCATACTCTTTTAAAATGTATCTTTCCATGAATTCACCAAAATAACAAAACTACTCTACTCATTGGTCCCTGAGTACCTCTTGGACAGCCTTCTCCAAGTCTTCGTCTCAATCACCCCCTCATGAGATGTTCTCCTTGCTTTTCCTACCTCCCAGAATCTCAATTTATGTTTGTAATCCAGAAAAAAAAAATCCATCTCTTACTTGAAATCTTCTCAGACCCCACAAATTCTGCAGTAATGTCTCATTCTCAGTTAATGGCACCTATTATCTATAGCAGTAGCTTTGCTGGTGTAGTGCTTAAAGCATGCAGATGCTAATCAAAAGGTTGGCAGTTCAAACTCATCAATCAGCTGCTCAACACTAGTCTGCTTCCTCAAATATTTACAGCCTTCATAACCCTATGGGGTAGTTCTATTCGGTCCGATAGGGGCACTGTGAGTCAGAATCGACTCCATGGCAGTGGGTTTCGTTTTTGGTTTATTATCTGTATTGCTTATTTATCAAGTTATGATCTCTTGTACTTGGAATCTCTTAGGAGTAAACTGTTAAGGCACTTTCACAGTCAACATACAATTTTTTGTGTCTTGTATCCTCAAATAAACTGTAAATTTGCTGAAGACTGATATATGTTATCTTTCACTTTTAGTATCCCTCAAATGTTCTTCCAGAGTAGTTTGTTCAGAGGGAACTTAGTGCTAGCCCCTTGTTTTATCGAATCCTAAATTCATTTCCCTGAACATAGTTTTGCTGGAGATTGATGTGAACTGGTTACCCATTTCCTATTGTTTCTATAATTGACTCATACATCAGACGCACAGTAATTCATGGATTTAAAATGTTTTAATGCTTTAAAGCTGAACTTTACAGTGAATTGAAAGAAACATTTTATTTTCTTTACTTTTGATTGGAGAAATAGGCTGCTAGTTCAAAAAGAAATGTGGGGTGGGGGAGGAGAATAACACTTGAATTACCATTAGACATTTTTTAGCTCATAAAGTCCCATTGAATAATGCCATGAAATTATAGAAGATGCAAATCCGTTATCCATAATTTGCAGTTGTTGACATGAGAGACCCTGTGTGTATTAATAAATCAGTTTTCAAAATGCCAAGCAGCATTTCTTGGCTCATAAATAGCAACAGTGGCCTGTATGACCCAAATAATTTGTTTCCTCAACTGGGAAATCCTTAAATGTGCCAGGCAAGTTGAAAAAACTGAAAGTCAGAAATATGGAGAGAAGTAAGAGGAAAATAGCCAAATGAAGATTGGAACCTCCTTTCTTCCCACACTGGCTTCCATGATTTGAAATAAGGTCAAATGATGAGGGAATAAAATTTAGAAAGATCAAGCTTTTGACAAAGGGCCCTTCATGGATAGTCTATGTGCAGATCATCAGGGGCTTATGTTTTGTTTAAGGGGGAAAAAATCATATCACAAGCAGCTCAATCTCTCCAAATGCTTCTAGCAGCTGGCTCCTAGAGATAAGGCAGAGGTATTTCACAGTCTAATGCTAATCATATTTGGGCATTTCAAGTAAGATTGGACCGTACATTTTTTTCTTTCATAATGTTTATTTTTAAGTTCAAAGCAAGAACTTGTTATATACGTGAAAGAGCCTTTTGAGTCTAAAATACAAAACAGAGGGAGAGAGAAGTAAGGGATGCAGCATGAAGGGGAGGTGGGAGTTAGAAAGAAGAGTCATGTCTCTTTTCAACAGAACTTAGTCATTAATCTTGGAATTCTTATAAAGTTCCAGGCTGCTCCAGCAGATACCCACATGAGGGTGGAGGCTGCCAGACTTCTGGAGTGAGGCAAGGAGAGGGGTTTGAAGACTGGTAATGTCCTGGGCTGTGCTACTTGGTTCATTCTGAAACATGAAGAGCATCTTTATTTCTTTGCCAGACCCCTCATTAGATCACATGCTCTCTTCAGTAAGCAATCCATGACCCCCATACTCTGTGCATCATTTCCTTGGACTATTATAGCCTATGCCAAAAAAAAAAACAAAACTTCATTATTGGTTAACATCTTTCTCTTGAAACGATTCTTCCCAATTTGTTCATCTTATAGTATTTATATTTTTGTCTTCATAGCATATTAAACTGAGTATGAGTCAATGTTTTCAGCCAAAAATAAATGGCCATCTTTATATTAGTGCAACTCAGGTAACCAAAAGTTGGTCATTTTTAATCCTCCTCTCTCCCACTACTCTAGCTTTCTTTTCTAAGCTACTTCATTAAATCCCATTCCTCAATCCCATTCCCAACGAGGATAAGATGAAAAATCCTAAATCTACTATTACCATATACTACCACGCAGATATAACTTCATGCCTCTGCAGGAATTCCTGGTTACAAACATCCAACTTACATACAACCATGTAACCAACCCCCCAAAACCTATTTTAAAAATTCAAGGTACATACAGTGGTTCATTATAACAAATGGGCACTACTTTGCAACGTGCATTAAGACATTATTATTATTACTGTATTATTATGTTAAAGATGTTTTAGTGTATCTGTAAGTGATTCTTTAGTGTTTGTATATAGAAACCAAAAAAACTCCAAACTCACTTCTGTCAAATCAGTTCCTATTCATAGCCACCATTCCTTGGGTTTCTGAGGTGGTATCTCTACAGAAGTAGATTTCCCAGTCTTCCTTCCAAGGAATGGCTAGTGGGTTTGAATTACCAGCCTTCTGGTTAGCAGTTAAATGTCTAAGGCACTATGCCACCAGAACTCCTACATAAAAAGCAATATAGAAAGGAACTATACTCCTTTCTATATTATATATAGAAAGAAACTCTATGTATTATATACTAAAATGAATATTTGAGTGACATTACAACCTGTACCGAACTTTTCTGACTTATGTACAAATTAGACTTAAAGACAGACTTAGGAATGGAATCAGTTTATAAACCAAAGACTGCCAGTATACATTTGTCCATGTTGTTGCCTTTACCTAGAATATGTTTACATCTTTTTTGTTGTTGTTTAACTCCTAGTCATTAGTCCAGATCCATTCTAACTGTTAGTTTTCAGGGATGAATGGAGAGATAAATAGATGTATAGATTGTTGGTTAGATGGAGATACAGAAAGATAAACACATTGGTTTTCTATGGCTGATACATAACAAAGAGTTTGATTCCATTTTTTGATGTTTGATACTGATAGTGTTTAAGCATTACCTTATCTTATTCCCTTTCTGTCCCACATCTGGGGAAACTGATAGGAAACTCCTGGTATACTCTTCATTGACATCAGTGGCAAGTTAAAACCATTCATGGGAACTCTTTCTTCACCCCTACCTTTTAACCAACATAAAAACCCAATGTTAGGTTTTCCTTGTTTTCTCAACTCATTTTTTAACTTGATTGGAAGCACTCTGCTCTCTGTTGAATGGCTTATTTTGTAAGTGATAATCCTTCTCATACCCTATTTATGTGTGTGTGTGTGTGTGACCAAAAAAACTCCAAACTCACTTCCGTCAAATCAGTTCCTATTCATAGCCACCATTCCTTGGGTTTCTGAGGTGGTATCTCTACAGAAGTAGATTTCCCAGTCTTCCTGGGAAATCATCAGTCATCATCAGTCCCAGTCATCATCAGTCTTAATATCTGATCCAAACTTTGAGTAGGTGTCCATATTGTCTCTGACAGATGGCTACAGCATACTATAACAAATTACCAAAAATTAATGGCTTAAAATAACACAAATGTTTTCATGAATATTTAAGAACTATTATCTTATGGCTCTAAGGAATAACTAGGGGCAAATTTAGGGGCCTTGATATATGGCATAAATAGACTATCAACCATAACCCAAAACACACAAGCAGCAGAAGAGAAACTAGATGAATGGGACCTTCCAAAAATTAAATTTTTGTTTACTTCCAAAGATTTCTCCAAAAGAGTCAAAAGAGAACCTACAGATTGGGAAAAATATTCAGCATTGATATATCTGACAAGGGACTAATCTCTAGAATTTATAGAAAACTCCAGCACCTCAACAGCAGAAAGACAAATAATCCAATTTAAAAAATGGGCAGAAGACATGAATAGACACTTCACTAAAGAGGATATTCAGGTGGCCAACAAATATATGAAGAAATGCTCAAGATTATTAGCCATTAGAGAGATGCAAATCAAAAGAACACTGAGATACCATCTTGTCCCAGCACCAGTACAAAAGTTCAACAAGACAGAAAATAACAAATGCTGGCGAGGTTGTGGAGAGATTGGGACTCTCATACACTGCTGGTGGGACTGTCAAATGATACAACCACTGTGGGAAGCAGTATGGCAATTCCTTAAAAAGCTGGAATTAAAAATACTGTTTGACCCAGCCATTCCAATACTAGGTACATATCCTGAAGAAGTGAGAACCAGGAAAAGAAAAGATACATGCACATCCATGTTCATCACAGCACTATTTACAATAGCCAAAAGACAAAAACAACCTAGGTCCTCATCAACAGAGGAATGGATAACCAAACTATGATACATATACACAATTGAATACTATGCAACCCTAAAGAATAATGTAGAATCTGCAAAACACCACATAACATGGATGAAGTTGGAGGACATTATGCTGAGTAAAATGAGTCAGTCACAGATAGACAAATATTGTATTAGTTCATTATTGTAAAAAGTTAAGGAAAGGTTTATACATGGAAGGAAATTTTCTTTGTTGGCTACCAGGGGTGGGAGGGATGGAGAGAGTACACTGTTTGATAGGTACAGATGAGTATTGATTTGGGTCACAAGAAGTGGAATGTACTAAATGTGAGTGATCAACATAGTGGCATTGAGGAAGAGGAAGACATAGAGAGGTGCATGGGAGGTATAGATAATAAAGATGAACCCTTTTACACATGCAGTACTGCAGAGTCAGTGAAGACAAACATGGATATATGGGTGGATAGATGGTTGGACAGCCTAAATGGTTAGGTATGCCTATGCAGGGGAGAGTGTGCCCAAGATCATATATAGGGTTGGCAGACAATGTTTCTACAAGCATATTGTTATGTTCTGTAAAAATTCCCAGGTATATAGTAGAGCTGACAAGGGACAAGGGTGTAGTCACTTCTTGGCCATAGCCAGCTACCCAGAGGGAGCGAGTAGTTGGACCTATGGGCTTGGGACCATAGTCACAGGGGACATCAATCTCAATTGGTATAACATACTACACAAAACATTGTTCCACCTCCTACTTTGGCGAGTAGCAACTGGGATCCTAAAAGCTTGCAAGTGGCCATCTAGATGCAACGATGGGTATCTCCTCATCCAAAACAAAGAAGAATGAAGAAAACTAAAGACATATGGAAACAATTAGTGCAACCAACTGGTGCATCATGCAATCCTTAGCCTATACAACTATGAGACCAGAAGGACTAGATGGTGCCCAACTACCACTGTCAACCACTCGAAGGGGAATTTACATAGGAGATCCTGGAGAGAGTGGGAGAATAATGTGAAACAAAACTCAAAATCATTTAAAAAAAAAAAAAAAAACGGACAAAGTTTGCTGGTCTGATAGAGCCTGACGGAATCACTGAGACTATGGCCCCTAGCTGCTTTTCAGGTCTGGAACTGAAATCACTCCTGTGGCTTCCAGCCAAACAGAAGACAGACATATGAGCTAAACATTTACATTAGGTAGATACACTCCTTAGAGAGAACAACCATGGGAGAATAGAAGGGCTGTTTATGCCCAGAGAGACAGCTCAGGGGGCAGGAGTGCATGGTAGGGAAAGACACAGGGAAGAGGTCACTATGGAGAGGGAAGTGTTGCATTGTGGGAAATTTCCATCAATGTTTTGAGACAAAGTGTATGTGAGTTACTGTATGGAAAGTGAATTTTTCTTTGTAAACTTTCACCCAAATCACAATTAAAAAGAAAAACCAAATAA
Organism: Orycteropus afer afer; assembly: GCF_000298275.1. Classification (NCBI taxonomy): domain Eukaryota; kingdom Metazoa; phylum Chordata; class Mammalia; order Tubulidentata; family Orycteropodidae; genus Orycteropus; species Orycteropus afer. The sequence goes on along the minus strand of NW_006921786.1, from coordinate 6,362,347 downwards.
ATATTATCTTACAGTTCTGTACTTCAGAAGTCCAACACAGGTCTCACTGGGCTAAAATCAAGGCATCAATAGGGCTGTGTTTCCTTCTATGAGCTCTAAGGAAGAATGCATTTTCTTACCTTTTCTTACTTCTAGAGGCTGCTTAGGAGCTCTGGTAGTGTAGTGCCTAAGGCACTTGACTGCTAACCAGAAGGCTGGCAGTTCAAACCCACCAGCTACTCCTTGGAAGGAAGATGGGGCAATCTACTTCCATAGTGATACTGCCTCAGAAACCCAAGGAGGGGTCCCTATGAGTCCAGTCCGACTCGACTGCACATAACAACAACAACAACAGAGGCTGCCTACATTGCTTGGCTCATCTTCAAAGTCAGTAACATTGCATCTCTCTGACCCTGCTTCCATAGTCACGTCTCCTTCTCTGACCAGGAAATGTTTTCCGCTTTTGAGGATTCAGGTAATTAGATTGAGCCCACCCAGATAATCCAGAATAACCTAATCTGAAGGTCATGACTTTAACAAATTCCATCCCAAAAATAGATTTTGTCGTGTAACAGATCATATTGACAGGTACCAGAGATAAAGGTGTAGACATTTTTAGGATGGTAGCATTCTAAAGTTATCATTCTGATTCTCTAGTGTTGCTCTAACAGAAAATACACAAATGGGATGGCTTTAAAAAACATTGATTTATTCTCTTACAGTTTAGGGGCAAGAAGTTCGAGTTCAAAGTGCCAGCTCTAGGGGCTGGGTGAAAGCCCCTCAATCTTGGGCTTCAGCTATGCCTCTTGCTCCTAGCCCACTGAAGCTGGAGGCATCTTTTAACTTAGGCAGCTACTGGCTGCTGAAACTCACAACCCCAAGGCTGACAAGTAAAATAGCACAGTCCCAAAATTATCAAGCAACACAGCAGGCCACTAGTAAACAATTTCAAGATCAGCAGACAACATGGCAGGCCACTAAGATGAAGACTTGGCCAAATGCAGGATCCAGAGCTGCCAAAAAGCTCAGAGACCTTTATCAAAGCTGTTTTCCTATATACTGGAAGAAGAATACATTCCGAAGGCAGCTACTCAGCTGCTCACAGTAGATTCCACCATTGAGCTGATTACCGATCTCATGATGGGGAACCACTACATCCAGCTATTCAGGCACTCAAAACCAGGCCCAGCCAAGCTGACACATAATAGAAGGTTGGGCAATCCTACTTCCGTAGTGATACTGCCTCGGAAACCCAAGGAGGGGTCGCTATGAGTCGGGGCCGACTCGACGGCACATAACAACAACAACAACATAGTTATATACTACCATAGTTATATACTAATACTCACCAGTCATTTCCTCCAGCTTTAAGGTTAATTTGTACAAAAATAAAGTGAAATCGCGATTGTGAGAGTCCAGTCAACAATGAAAAAATTCAGGAGCAGCATAATGGAGTTGGGGTTTTGCTAATGTTGTTATTTTCCAGTAATAATAGATCACTCCTTGATCTCTGCTTCGTTTTATCAGACATGCAGTTGGAATGAGAGGATGGTGGATTTGGGAGATTGCTAGGTAGTATTTGCATCAAGCCAGTGCTGTTGGCCTCAGGGCATTATGATTAACCAAGTCAAAGGCCTGCACATCGTGTATATAAAAACACTCACTGTCACAAGTGTATTGTTAGGCAGATAAACATGCATGTCTTCAGCATTTTGATAAATAAGATATTTTAAAATCCTTATTTTGCCAATGAAAGGGTAAGTTAGTAATGTTTAGTACATTGGTTAAGTTTACTCAGTTATTAAGTGATATAGTTCAGGGATTCAAAACAAGTCCTCTGGCTGCAAGATTTATGCTTGTTTCTACTCTATCATGATACATTCAAATTGTCGTGTTGGTGAAGAATATTGAATGTGCTTTGGACTGCCAGAAGAACAAACAAATCAGAAGAAATACAGCCACAATGCTCCTTAGAAGGGGGGATGGGTAGGTTCAACTTACTTACTTTGGACATGTCTTCAGGAAAGATCAATCTCTAGAAAAGAGAGTCAGTGAACATGAAGGAAAACCTCACTGAGATTGATTGATACAGCAGCCATAACAATGGGCAAACATGCCTACTATTATGAAGATGGTGCAGGGATGGACAATAATGAGTTCTGTTATACATAAGGCCACACGTAAATCAGAGTAAACTAGATGGAAATTAACAGCACCAATAGCATAGTGCTGGAGAGTGATGGACCATTTTCCTTATGCCTGGAGCTCCAAGGTTAAAACAAGGTGAATTCATAAGGAGACAGGAAGCCAAGGTTCTACTTCTTGGACTGTTTATAAGATTTTTGGCTGTATTTATTTACTGGAGATGAGGCTGTAGGACATTTACACACCATTTATTTTAAAGCAGAAGGCCATGTGAGATAGAATCTTTTAATTTCTTAAATCTTGCGAATTTATTTTCCAGTATAAGATCTCTTTTGTGTATTGTAGGCCCTAAATATTATCCTTTTAAATGAATAATAACTGCATGTGGAATTTTTTTTTAAAGAAAGGAAAAAAAAAAAAAAAAGGTTTAGAAAATATCCTCACAGAGACTAACCCTGTCAGGTAGTCATTCAATAACAGCCAAGAGGTAAAGCACTTTTTTAGAAATGGTATTAGTTTGGAAGGTAAGAAACTTAAGGTTTGAGTTTCCTATCTCTCACTTACTAGTTGTGTGCCCTTTGGCAAATCAGCTAGATTCTCTGTGTTTCAGTTGCCTCATCTGTAATATGGGGATAATATATGCCTTGGGGGAGCTCTGGTAGCATAGTGCCTAAGGCACTTGACTGCTAACCAGGAGGCTGGCGGTTCAAGCCCACCAGCCACTCCTCGGAAGGAAGATGGGGCAATCTACTTCCGTAGTGATACTGCCTTGGAAACCCAAGGAGGGGTCACTATGAGTCAGGTCTGACTCCACAGCACATAACAACAACAACAATATGCCTTGAGGGAGCGCTAGTGGTTCAGTGGTTAAGCATTCAGCCTCTAACAGAAAAAGGCTAGAGGTTTGGACCCACTGCTCTTCCATGGGAAAAAGGTGAGGCAGTATGCTTCGATAAAGATTACAGCTTTGGAAATGCCATGAACCAATCCTACTCTGTCCTATAGGGTTGCTATGAGTTGTAGTCAACTCAAAGACAAGGGGTTTGGTTTTTAGTTTATTTGATTTACATCTTTTTTATATAAAAATGGTTTTTAACTCAAAGAGCTGTACAAATGCAAGTCACTGTTGTCATTGTTGTTATTATCAGGACCATGAGGTGAAGTAGAAGAACCCTAAACCAGGCATCAGGAAACCACCTCTGTCAATAATTAATTGGGTGACCTTGGACAAACTAACTGACCTCTCTCTGTCCAATTTCCTCTATGTCCAAATGGGGAGGTAGTTAGACTATGTGATTTCTTGTAATCCCTTTTAGCTCTAAAATTTTGGTATTCAGCATTAAATCATTATTTTCAGCATATGTGGTAGTCCATTTAAAGTGCTGGTTCTTGATCTTGTGGCTTGAAGGCATTTTAGCCCCCTTTATTTTTAGTTCTAGTGGTCTTTTTGATGTGTTTGCCTCATCAGAAGCACATGTTAGCTGCAGTTGCTCTATCCCAGGCCTATTTGTCTAATTAAAAGAACATATTGAGCATGTGCAGAACTCTAGCCACCAGTCTATTACGGACAAACATTGTATCCAGAAAGGCAAATTAGGTCACACTAATGAGAATGGGATTGCTGTGTCAGGGCCGACTCGACAGCACATAACAACAACAACAATGAGCATGTCTAGAGAACTTCAGCATAAAAAATGCAAAGAATGACAACTAGGATTTGAGTTCTTCCCCTAGTACTACTTAGGAGTACTTTGGCAGGTACTTGTTGCTGTTAATTGCCATGGAGTCAGCACTGACTCATGGCAACCCCACGTACAACAGAACAAAACACCATCTTCACAGTTGGTTTGTTCCAACCTATGGCTATGACCGCCATGTATTTTGAGTGCCTTCTAACCTAGGGGTCTCATCTTCCAGTACTATATAGGACAATATTCTCTTGTGGTTCATAGGGTTTTCATTGGCTAATTTTCAGAAGTAGCGTAGTGCCTAAAGCACTGCTGACCAGAAGGCTGGCGGTTCCTTGGAAGGAATATGTGGCAATCTACTCTCATAGTGATACAGCCTCGGAAACCCAAGGAGGGGTCGCTATGAGTTGGGTCCGACTCAACGGCACATAACAACAACAACAACATTTTCAGAAGTAGATCATCAGGCCTTTATCACTCTTAAATTACAATCTCTGGTGTAACCTGTCCAACATGAGTGACCCTGCTGGTATTTGAAATACTGGTGACATAGCTTCCAGCAACAGAGCAACAAGCATACCATAGTATGACACACTGATAGACGGCGGGTGGGGCAAGCACTTAACCTCCCTGAAATTCTGGGCCTTGACTAAAGAATGTATGAATGAAACAATAGCAAAAAGATGGAAACAATCTACATGCCCATCAACAGAGGAGTGGATCAACAAACTGTGGTTCATACACACATAGAATACTACAGAACATTAAAGAACAATGATGTATCTATGAAACATAATATAACACGTATGAACTTAGAGGCCATTATGCTAAGTGAAGTTAGTCAATCACAAAAGGATGAATAATGTATGGAATGACTATTGTAAAAAGTCAAGAAAAGGGTTTCACAAAAAAAGAAATATTCTTTGATGATTACCAGAGTGTTGACACATATTAACTTGGATGAAGGGAAAGAAAAAAAAAAGAAGAATTCAAACACAAAAGGATAGATATAATAGGATTCCACTTATATGAAATATCAAGAATACGGAAATGTATATAGAGAAAAGTATATTTCGTTGTCACCAGAAGCTAGGGGGGAGAGAGAATGGGGAGTTATTATTTAATGTACTGAGTTTCTGTTTGGGGTAATTAAAAAAAGAAAAAGAATGTATGGATGATACTATCTCATCCTCTTCTCTTCATTTCATTTACTCTCTCAAGTGCCCTGTATAGCATTTATAAGCTCTTATATGCTATAGAGATGAAAGAAAGATGGAAGAGGAAAATAAAGAAGAGTAAAAGGAGAAAGAAGAAAACAGAATAGCTTTCAGCATTCATGGCCATAGCTTCCTGGCCCATCGTTTGAGCCATTTGATGTAAATTCCATTATATAGTGTTTTCATCACATGTTAACCACAAATGTAATGTGGCATAAGTGAAAATGCCCTATCGGACAGAATCCTGTGGTTCAACACTAGAGATCATGTCACAGATTAATGCCATTATAAACCAAACCTACTGCCATTGAGCCAATTCTCAGAAATCCTATAGGACAGAATAGAGCTGTCCCATAGGGTTTCCAAGGTTGTAAATATTTATGGAAGTAGACTACCACATCTTTCTGCCACAGACAGGCTGGTGGGTTTAAACTGCCAATCTTTGGGTTAGCAGCTGAATGCATTAACATTATGGAGCCACCAGAGCTCCATAATGCCACAATATGGTCCCTTATATCTGGGGGGACTCACGTGTTCAGTAAGTTACAATTCTTTCTAAACATATTGTCATTCAATCCAGTTTTCTGTCTTATGTACATGTGGAGTCTTTGCTCTCAAATTCAATGAATTATCTAAGCACATACAAGTTAAAATATACTAGGTTTCCAGTACTTCTTTGATAGAACTAGTGTAGTTCTTTCACACCATAAAAGGTATAAGGCCAGTCTGGCATCACAGTGATAACTAATACATGGTCATTTTTATCTACATGTGCTCACAAAGCTGTTAAATGCACAGCTTGGCAAGTCTGATCAAAGGCCACAGAAACGGCTCTCAGGTTAACAGCCTGTTCCCTCCCGTGCGTGTTTAGACAATGCTACCAGCTCACCGGTCTGGTACCATTTAAAGCATTCCCTTTTGAAAACCAGGGCACTTACATCTTTCCAGCATTCTACTTTCCACCTCATTTCTCACAATTGCTCAATATGTCCTAGCAGTCATTCTCTTCCAAAGAATGTTAGGAGTCCCAGGAAAACAGACTAAAGTTTTAAAGTATCAGAACAGGGTAAATCTTTAAGCTCTTACTAGGCCCCAAATCAAGAATTTTTGTATATTAAGAATTGGGGATTAAATATCCAGTCTAGAATGGAGAAAATGGAAACGGAATTTTGAAGAGACAAGTTTGGTATTCATTTGGTACAAAATGTTTTGCACAGATGTAAACACTGATCAAATTCACATGCTAATTATCCAACTCTCCACTTCCCTTTGTTTGAATTTTCTCAAGATGGCCCAGGTTCCAGAAAAGGAGATAGAATTGCCTGCAGCTTGGCCTATGAGATGCCTTGCTCCTAGGGCAATGCTGGGTGTAGCTAGCTTCTTAGTGATGTTAACCAGAGTTGGCTGCTAGGATCTTAGAGGATCAAAAGGAAATTTTTTAAATTGTACTTGAGCCCAGAAGAAAATCCACAAAATCACTTCCTTGTGTCTGTGGGTTCCACCCATTAATAGCCTGCCAAATCCAAATACCTGAGAAGGAAACAGGGTACAATAGGAAGAAAGAGAAGCTAATTCTGGGGGAAAAACATTAGATCCCCAAATTCTGAATTAATCAGCAAATGATAGAGTTAAAGGGGGTACCTCCTTCCTGTGCATACTATCTGTTTATGATTTTAGTTAGGGAGTTAAATAATCATCTTCTATGTCCCTTCTATATTCCCCATCAGTATTGTAAGAAAGCCACACACCTGGACATCTACTGCTGAATGAGGGTCTGAGACAAGAGAAGGGCAGGTACAAGATGAGGCAACCTAGATGTGCAGTGCCTGAGCTAAGGAGAAGAAAGTTGATTCCTCTTGTTTTTACCTAAAGACAGTAAATATTTTCAGTTCCTTCTCTTGTCCCCAGTCTTTTTCCAGCAAAAGCTATATTCACTTTCTCCACTTTTGGTTTGCCCCAGAAAATATCATGGCTATGAATATTAACAAGGCATAGTTGTTTCCCTTCCATACTCTGCCATCCTCATTAAACCATTAGAGATAAGGTCTGATTCCTATCCAGGCTACCTCAAATTGAATTTTGGCATAAAGTGCACCTATCTCCAATACAACTTCACTGTGTCTTGGCATAAGTTGTTTCCTCCATTAGCATGCCCATTCTCACTTTCCCAATCTCTCATTACTCACCATAAAAATCAGCCCCTCTGAGACCTGTCCTAACATCCAGTACCCCTATAGTACCACCTTCTGTCCCATAAAAAGCCCTCATGTCACCCCCATTTAACACAAATGCATGTCTCTTTGTGATCTCATGTCATTGCTGATGTGAGTTGCAACACAGTCAATGCTGACTCATAGCAAACTCATAAATAACAGAATGAAATGTTACCCAGTCCTTGCCATTATCATCTTTATTTGTATGCAACTATGTTGCAACTATTGTGTCAATCCATGTCATTGTGGGTTTCCTTCATTTTCACTGATACCCTAATTTCCCAAACATGATGTTCTTTTCTAGAGATTGGTCGTTCCTGATGATATTCCAAAGTAAGCAAGTCAAAGACTCACCATCCTCACTTCTAAGGACCATTCGGTTATATTTCTTCTAAGAATGATTTGTTTCTTCTTCTGTCAGGCCATGATATATCCAATATTCTTTACCAAGACCACAGTTGAGAATGCATGGATTGTTTTTTTGTCTTCCTTTTTTGTTGTCTAACTTTCTTTCACATGCATATGAGGTGATTGAAAAGACCACAGCTTAGGTCACGTGAATCTTTTTATTTTTTATTTTAAGAGATTGCTTTACATTCAACATTACATGTACATTTAGTTTCATTCCCCATTTACTGTATTCAACCCTAACCCACTTTCTTCCCCTCCCTAGCCTGTAAACCTCCTCCTGTGCCCCTCATATTTATGCACTCCTGTTTGTCCTGCATTTCTTCAATTTGAATGTTGGTCCTCTGGTGTCCCATGGTCTATTGCTCTAAGGGATGTATTACCATAGAGTATGTGGGCGTGTCATCCTGGATTGAGTGGTCTGCATGCACATCTTGTTAACTATTGAGCTGATAGCCTGCCCCTGGGAGTAAGTTTTATTCAAGGCACAGAATGTACTCCAGGGCCATAGTATTGGGGGTCTCACCAGATTTCATCTGACCAGAAATTCTGGTCATCATTGAGTTTTTGGATTTTGTTCCATGTTTTCCCTCCCACTCTATCCAGGATCTCCAGATTTGATCCTTTCCTGAGTGGTTGGCATTGATAGCTGGGCACCATCTAGTTCTTCTGGTCTCGAGTGCCATCATGTCCTATGGCTGACTGTTTCCAAATGCCTTTTTTTTTTTTCCATTCTTCTTCACTTCCGACACTAGGAGACCATTAGCTAGCTGCATCTTAGATGGCCGCTTGAAAGCTTTTAGGACCCCAGTTGCTACTCACCAATGTAGGATGTGGAGCAAGGCTTTTATGTATTTTGTTGTGTCAATTGAGCCTGGTGTCCCCCAGTATTATGGTCCTGAGATGGTATATCTATTGGATCTCTCTCCCATAGTGTCTGGATGTCTGTGAGGGATTACTCTGTGTCTGTCTTCAATTGTTTCTATTAGGACTGCAGGTATTTTGTATCACTGGTGTCTGTGCAAGATTAGCCTCAGTTGAATCTATCCTTGGTCAAGAGTATACTTCTGTTCACTGAACCCCGACTGATCATCTCAGGTGTTTATGTGTTTATCTGGTGTTTGGTGTTAATGGCAATGCAGTGTTGTGGGCACATTGGTTGGTATTAGCATGTCATCTATCTCTTATGTGCACAATTCGGTGTCCCACCATTTCCTAATGTTATCATGATGGTCACAGATCCTTCCTGTATATCCCCCCCCTACCCACGTCAGCATGTAAGCCCCAACTAGCCCAAAATTAATCTCTTCCCTTCCCTCCCCATCTCAGTAACCTACTAAGTGAGTTTCCTTTCCCAAGCAAACCCTTCTCTGTCTTTTCCCAGTAATGGGCTCATATAGTACTTGTCTTTCTGCAATTGACTTATTTCACTCAGCATCATGTCCTCCAGGTTCATCCACATTGTGTGATGATTCGTGTATCCCTCATTGTTCTTTAATGTAGCATAGTATTCCATTGTGTGCATATACCATAATTTGCACTCATCCATTGATGGGCATTTAGGTTGCTTCCATCTCTTTGCTATAGTGAATTGTGATGCAATGAACATAAGTGTATATATGTCTGTTCATGTCCTGTCTCTCACCTCTTTAGGATATATTCCTAGTAATGGAATTGCTGGGTCAAATGGTATTTTTATTTTCAGTTTTTTAGGGAAATGCCATATAGTTTGCCACGATGATTTGTACCATTTTACAATCCCACCAGCAGCACACAAGAGTTCCAATCTCTCTGCAACCTCACAAGCATTTGTTATTTTCTGACCTGTTGAACTTTGCTATTATTGCTGGGGTGAGATGATATCTCATGGTTGTTTTTATTTGCATCTCTCTAAGGCACTTGACTGCTAACCAGAAGGCTGGCGGTTCAAACCCACCAGCCACTCCTTGGAAGGAAGATGGGGCAATCTACTTCCGTAGTGATACTGCCTAGGAAACCCAAGGAGTGGTTGCTATGAGTCGGGTCTGACTCCACTGCACATAACAACAACAACAACAATGACTAATAATCACAAGCAATTTCTCATGTGTTTGTTGGCTGTCTGTATATCTTCTTTGGTGAAGTGTCTGTTCAAGTCTTTTGTCCATTTGTGAATTGGGTTATTTGTCTTTTTGGTGTTGGGGTATTGAAGTTTTCTATAGATTTTGGAGATAAGTCCTTTATCAAATATGTCATAGGCAAATATTTTCTCCCAATCTGTAGGTTCTCTTTTTACCCTTTTGATGAAGTCTTTCAATGTGCATAAGAATTTAATTTCTAAAAGGTCCCAGTCATCTAGCTTCTCTTCTATCTTCTGTACATTCTGGGTTATGCTTGATAGTCTATTTATGCCATAAATTAGGGCTCCCTGATTTGTCCCTATTTTATCTTTGATGAATTTTATAGTTTTGGGTTTTACATTTAAGTCTTTGATCCAGTTTGAGTTTGTTTTTGTGTATGGGGTGAGTATGGGTCTTGTTTCATTTTTCTACTGGTGGATATCCAGTTTTGTCAGCACCATTTGTTAAAGAGGCTGTCTCTTCCCCATTTAATGGGTTTTGGACCTTTGTCAAAAATCAGTTGTCCATAGATGGATGGGTCTATATCTGGACTTTTGATTCTGTTCATTGGTCTATCTGTCTATCATTGTACCAATACCATGCTATTTTGACTACTGTAGCTGTATAGTAGTTCTTAAGATGTGGGAGTATGAGATCTCTCACTTTGTTTTTCTTCTTGAGAAGTGCTCTGCTTATTCGAGGTCTCTTTCCTTTCCATATGAAATTAGTAATTAGTTTTTCCATGTCCTTAAAAATTTTTGTTAAAATCTGGATCAGGATTACATTAAATGTATAGATTGCTTTAGGTAGTATTGTAGGTCAGGTGAATCTTAATCATCAAAGTGAAATCTTTGTTTCTCAATGCTCTGAAGAAATTTTTTGCAGCATAACTTTGCTATATTCATCTGGGACAATGCTCTTTCCTTCTCTTTCCACAATTATGAGTGACTTAAGGGCAAGATCCATGATTTATTCATCTTTTATTATTTACACAAGCAAATATTGGCTGAGTGAATGAGTGATTTTCAACCTATCCCAAACCTTCAACTTCATTCTTTGCTTTCATTGACTCCAGATAGTCCATGCACAAAGGACAGGGAGGACCACAGTAAATGGTCAGTGCCTTGATATATATAAATATGTGATTCCATAGGTGGATTTGTACAGAGAGCATGGATACAATTAACTTCCATGGTCAGTTTATTGATCTGCTTCTTCACTCTTCATCACATAAGTCACACCTTACCCAAAATGAGGATAGTAAGAATTGAGGTAATTAAGTGAGAGCTTCCATCCGTGGTCAACAAATGATTGCTGAATTACTTGGATAAGCAATGAATGAATAAAAACAACACAAATAGGAACAAGTTTGCAGCATTCTGGGGTAATTTTCTGTAATTGTCTTTATGTTATATCTTTATGGTATGTCTTTATGTGCTGTATGGGGCACAAACACTTAATAAATGTTAATTTTCATCATCATTATCATCTTCATCACCACAATAATCATGACCAGTGCCTGGTATTTCAATTTAAAAATGAATCTATTGCTATTAAAACTTGGATGTCCACCATCACCATTATTATTTAACATCTGGGAGTTCTAGTCAATGCAATCAGACAAGCAATAATAGCAGTTGTATGTGCCAGGTACTTTACTATGTGCTTTACAGGCAATATTTCATTTAATCCTCATAAAACCCCCATAAAGTAGGTATCATTATTTCTCTTTTACAAAAGAGGAAACTTAGCCTCAGAGAATTGAGGAAATTACAGAGGTTAAAGTTAGTAGGTGGTGCAGTTGGAATTTACCCCAAGTCTGTCTGTTGCAAACATCTATGCTTTTTTAGTACTATACTCTATTCATCTATAAGAAAAAGAAACAAAAATAATAAATGTTGACAAATATTGCTTAAGAACAGTATGATTATCTCTCCACAAGCCTAAGATATCAAACTAAGACTTATTAAAATTAATATAAAAATGCAAAAGTGTTAAAGCTAATTACAAAATAAATATTCAAAATATACGCTTTGTCAATATACCCTTAATGATGCATTCATCAGGATTGGTAAAGTACACGATAAGCAAAAATGAGGAAAACTCTCATTGAGATGGATTGATACAATAGTCAAAAAAACAAATACAAACCTACCACCAGCAATTGTCGAGATGACACAGGATCAGGCAACATTAAGGTCACCATGTGTCAGAGCTGACTTGACAGTACCTAACAAAAACAATGTATTCAAAAATATAACGCCATTTAAAGATCTCATTCACAAAAAC
>NW_006921786.1:6347579-6350209 GCF_000298275.1 Orycteropus afer afer | reverse complement strand
ATATAACATATATATATAATATATAATGTCACACATTTTTAAATCTATACTTTAGTCCAGGGGATCTGGTTCCTCTCAGTCCAGCTTCCCCCTCCCTGGCCCAGGCCAAGGTATGTATTGTTGATAAAATTTATCCAAGCTTATAGCAAAGTGGGGAGCTCTGGTGGTGTAGTGCCAAAAGCACTTGACTGCTAACCAGAAGGCTGGCAGTTCAAACCCACCAGCCACTCCTCAGAAGGAAGATGGGGTAATCTACTTTCATAGTGATACTGCATCGGAAACCCAAGGAGGGGTCATTATGAGTCAGGTCTGACTCAACAACACATAACAACAACATAGTAAAGTGAGAGTAAAATTCATAAGTAATATGCAGGATTTAACTGCTAGACTAAAAGGTTGGTGGTTCAAACCTACCCAGCAGTAAAGTGGAAGAAAAATCTGGCTATCAACAGCAAAAAAAAAAAACCCTCTGGATTACAGTTCTACTCTGTAACATATGTTCCCATCAGTTGGAATTGATGCAATGGCAATGAGTTTGACTTGGTTTGGTTTATCTGAAGAAAACAATTGAAAAACTTCACTGAGGGAGTTAAAAGAATGAGAGTAAACACAAAGATATTCCATGCTCCCAGATAATAAAATTTAATATTAGGAAAATACAATATTTTTTCATAAATTTAAATTATATTTAACATAACCAATGAAAACTGAATAGCATTATTTTCTGAATTTTCACGAAATTGTTTTAATATTCACATGGAAGAATATATGTATACTAGAAATGTCAAAATTATTTTGGAAAAGAAGAGTTATGAGATGATTTTACCACGCAAATTTTAACATGCAATATTTAGTATACTACAGTAAAATTTGCACAGCTAGAAACTGTAAGGCAAAAACCTGTCAAAAAAGAGAAATTTGACTATTTTCCACCAAAAGAATAGATAGAAAAGTGGCAAGACTGCACCCTGTCAAATGTGGAACACTTGTGAGACCTGGAAAAACAAGGCAATCCCATCAAGTTCTGGCTCTCACAGGTTTCAGTATAATCGAAGCAATATGTTATTCATACCAAACTAGAAAGACAAAATATGGAATAATAGGAAGTGATTTCCAGTAAGATGGCAGAACACACAGACAAGCTACTCAGATCTTCTTCAATAAAGAAAAGAGAAACGAATTGACACAGATAGACAAGATAATCCTGGAACCCTAAGCTTTGAAAGGAAGGATACAGAAGTGGATTAAACACCAACTAGTAGAAGAACCTGAGTGAGAAAGGAGACAAATGGAACTGTGGACTATCAGCTATCCTGACAGAATGGACAGCCTGAATATTTCCAAGTGGGGTTAGACCCTCATTTAGCCTAAAATCTGCCATGCTTACCATGGGCTGTATGGACAACTGCATTGGTGGCTGATGACTAAAATGGGAAACAGCAAAGAAGGAGAGAAACTGAACTGTGGACTTTTGGCTGTCTGGAGGGTGCAGCCCTTTTGAATGTCTACAAGCACTGGTCATTTTGGATATTTAAAGTGACAACATTTTCATTCAGATTCTAGGGATGTAAGAATAAGCTTCCCTTGCCAAGGCCAGCACAGACATATGGGAGGCTGACTAGTGAAAAGGAGACAGGTGGTGAGTGCATAAGTGCTGCCAAATAACAAAAAGAGGAGCACAGTACTCTGCTTACTCAGATAACATCCAAACAAATTAAAGAAAACAAAAAATCTTCAGCTAATCACTACAACAAACAATAAAAAATTAAATATAAACACAAAAATATCACAATGTCTAGGAGACAATAGACTATCACAGCCCACACAAAGTAGCAAGATAAAGCAGTAGAAACAAGGGACCAGGAGACAGATTCAGAACACATCTTTGAAGAAGCAGAAGCATTGGAACTCCCTGAAAAGAAATTCAAAAGAATTATATTTAGATACTTTCAATGGATTGAGAGACGAATCAAGGAAAACATTCACAAAATTGGAGAAAATGCTAGAACAACTTTGGAAGACAATACAAGAACAAAATGACAAAATAAATGAAAAATTAGAAATGATACAAAATCTACTCCACGGCACATAACAACAACAACAACAACAACAACAAAATCTACAGACAGAAATCCAGAAGATTAATACTAAATTTTGAGAAATAGATAACACGTTCAATGGGCAAAGGGGTAGAATTGAATCAATGGAAGACAGAATTAGTGAGATTGAAGCCAAATCAATAATTCTTTGGAAAGGGATCAATAAGAAAAAAAGATCAAAACAAAATGAAGAAAGCCTAGGGTTCATGTGGGATACCAACAAAAGGAATATCCTACGTGTAACCAGAATTCAAGAACAGGACTCTTGATATAAAGCCAGAGAGAAAACTGTCAAAGATTTGTTGGAGGAGAATTTCCATGATATGATGAAAGACAAGAATATATCCATTTAGAGGCGGGGCAAGATGGCGGACTAGGCAGAAGGATTGCACAGACCCTCTTCAACAAAGAAAAGGGAAACCAATTAAAACAGACACAGAAGATAATCTTGCACCCCTGAGCCTTGAAGGAAAGGATGCAGATTTGGAATAAACCCCAACTAGCAGAAGAATTTGCGTGAAAATACCAAAA
>NW_006921786.1:6341136-6342459 GCF_000298275.1 Orycteropus afer afer | reverse complement strand
CAAAAGAAAATCACCAAGACATAACTCCATCAAACTCACCAAAACCAAAGACAAAGAAAGAATCCTGAAAGCAGCACAGAAAAAATGAAAAGTTACATATAAAGGGCAACCAGTAAGACTAAGCTCTAATTTCTCAGCAGAAATCATGCAGGCAAGAAGGCAATGGAATGTTATATGTAAAAGCCTGAAAGAAAAAAATTCCAACCAAGGATTATATACTTGGCAAAACTGTCCCTCAAATATGATGGTGAAATTAGGACAATTCCAGATAAGCACAAATTAAGGGAATTTGTTAAAACCAGACCAACCTTACAAGAGATGCTAAAAGCAGTCCTTTGGATAGAGAACCAACAACAACAAACAACAACTGACCATTAACACACATGATGACATAACCCAGAAACCAACACAATTACAGAAGTATCCAAAGTAAATAAGCCCACAAGATTGTAAACAGGGAACAAGAGATGTCAATTGGCAAATGAGGACAACTACAAACCGAAAAGAGGAAAAAATAGTGTAGTTACAAAACTTCTAAATGGTGAGAAACTCAAGACAATTGTAAGATAGAAAGAACTGTTCTAAACATCAGAAGAAAATAATAAATCTCAGGGTAACCTCAAAGAAAAATGATAAGTTCACATCAAAATGAAAAAGTGGACAAGCAGAAATATTTAGCAAATACTAAAACAACAGCAATGATGGAAGTGATAACACAATTCATAAATGAAACGCTCAGCACAGAAAGTTAAATGGAACAAAGAAATCAGCAACACCACAAAAAAGCACATAACAAAATGACAGCAACAAAGTTATACTTGTCAATAATTACATTGATGTCAACGAAGTAAATGTACCACTCAAGAGACAGAGAGTTGCAGATTGGATAAGAAAACATAACTCATCAGTATGCTGTCTACAAGAAACACACCTTAGAGAAAAAGACAAAAATAGACTAAAAACCAAAGGTTGGAAAAAGATATATCAAGCAAGTGGCAACCATAAAAGAGTAGGAATGGCAATACTAATTCCTGTTCAAATTGAGTTTAAGACAAAAAACACCATAAAAGAAAAGGAAGGACATTATATAATGATTAAAGGATCAACTGAACAAGAGGACATAACAATAATAAATATCTATGCACCAATGAAAGAGCCCCTAAATACATAAATCAGACATTAGCAGAATTGAAAGACAAATAGATGACTCCCAGTCATAGTTGTTGTTTTTGTTGTTATGTGCCGTCGAGTCAGCCCTGACTCATAGCGACCCCTCCTTGGGTTTCCGAGGCAGTATCACTACGGAAGTAGGATTGCCCAACC
>NW_006921786.1:6264931-6340655 GCF_000298275.1 Orycteropus afer afer | reverse complement strand
GGGTTTGAACCGCCAGCCTTCTGGTTAGCAGTCAAGTGCCTTAGGCACTATGCTACCAGAGCTCCTAAGGTCCAACTAGAAGGTCCAACTAGAAGGTCCAACTAGATAGCATATAATAACAATAACAACAAAGCCACAAAGCAAGCCTTAATGAATTTAAAAACACCGAAATACCACAAAACATCTTCTCAGATCACAATGCTATAAAATTAGAAATCAACAATAAGGAAAAGAGCAAACATGGAAACTGAGCATTTTGGATGCACTTCTTCCAGGACAGATCTGTTCGTTCTTTTAGCAGTCCATGGTACTTCGTCAGCACCACAACTCAAAAGCATCAACTCTTCTTCGGTCTCCCTTATTCTTTGTCCAGCGCTCTCATGCATATGAGGGTATTGAAAACATCATGGCTTGTGTCAGGTGCACCTTAGTCCTCAAGGACACATCCTTGCTCCTCAGCACGTGAAAGAGGTGCTTTTCAGCCGACTTCCCCAGTGCTATACATCATCTAAGGTCCTGACTGTTGCTTCCATTGGAGTCGATTGTAAAACCAAGCAATGTGAATTCTTTGACAACCTCAATCTTTTCTCCATTTATCATGATGCTGCTTATAGGTCCATTTGTGAGGATCTTTGTTTTCTTTATATTGAGATGTAATCCATCCTGCAGACTGTATTCTTCAATCTTCATCAGTAAGTGCTTCAAGTCATCCTCACTTTCAGCAAGCAAAGTTCTATCATCAGAGTATCGCAGGTTGTAATGATTCTTCCTCCAATCCTGATGCCACATTCTTCTTCATATAGTCCAGCTTCTAGGATTATTTGCTTAGCATATAGATTGAATAAGTATGGGGAAAGGATACAACTCTGATGCACTTCCTTCTTGATTTTAAACCATGCAGTGTCCCCTCCTGGTCAATGTACAGGTTCCTCATGAGTACAATTAAGTGTTCGGGAATTCCCATTCTTCTCAATGTTATCCAAAATTTGTTATCATCCACACAATCAAATGCCTTTGCATAGTCAATAAAACACAAATAAACATCTTTCTGGTATTCTTTGTCTTGAGCCAAGATCCATCTGATAGCAGCTATGATATCCCTTGTTTCACGTCCACTTCTGAATCCAGCTTGTACCTCTGGAAGTTCTCTGTCAATATACTGCTGCAATCTGTTTTTAAATATCTTCAGTAAGATCTTACTTGTGTGTGATATTAATGACATTGTTCAATAATTTCCACATTCTGTGGGATCACCTTTGTTTGCAATGGGTACAAATATGGATCTCTTCCAGTTAGTTGGCCAGGTAACTGTCTTCCAAATCTCTTGGCATAACCGAGTGAGTGCCTCCAGTGGGACATCTGTTTGTTGAAATATCTCAATGAGTATTCTGTGAATTCCTGTAGCCTTGTTCTCCCAATTCCTTCAGTAGAACTTCAACTTCCTCCTTCAATACCATTGGTTCTAGATCATATGTCACCTCCTGAAATGGATGAAGATCTACCAGTTCTTTTTGGTACAGTGATTCTTGTGTATCCCGTCCATCTTCTTTTGATGTTTCCGGCATCATCCAATATTTTGTCCATAGAATCTTTCAATATTGCAACTCAAGGCTTAATTCTTTTCCTCAGTTCTTTCAACTTGAGAAATGCTGAGCATGTTCTTCCCTTTTGGTTTTCTAACTCCAGGTCTTTGCACATTTCATTACAGTAGTTGGCTTTGTCTGCTTGAGCTGCTCTTTGAAATCTTCTGTTCAGCTGATTTATCTTGTTATTTCTTCCATTTGTTTTAGCTACTCTCTGCTAAAGGGCAAGTTTCAGAGTCTCTTCTGTCATCCATTTTTTCTCCTCTTCTTTGGTTGTCTTTTTAGTGACCTCTTGCTTTCTTCATGTATGATGTTTTTAATATCATCCCAAAATTCTTCTGGTTTTCAGTCATTGGTATTCAATGCATCAAATCTATTCTTTAGATGGTCTCTAAATTCAAGAGGGATATATTCAAGATCATATTTTGGCTCTCATGGACTTGTTTTAATTGCCTTTACTTCAAGTTGAACTTGCATATGAGCAAGATGGTCTGTTCCACAATCAGCTCCTGGCCTGGTTTTGGCTGAAGATATTGAGCTTTTCCATCACCTCTTGCCACAGATATAGTCAATCTGATTCCTGTGTGTTACATCTGGCAAAGTCCACATGTACAGCTGCCATTTGTATTGTTGAAAAAAGGTATTTGCAATGAAGAAGTTGTTGGTCTTGCAAAATTCTACCATACAAGTTCCAGCATTATTTCTGTCACCAAGGCCAAATTTTCCAAATACTGGTGATTCTTTTTTGTTTCTAACTTTTGGTTTCCAGTCACCAATGATAATTAACACATCCTGATTGCATGTTCAGTCAATTTCAGACTTCAGAAGCTGATAAAAATCTTCAATTTCATCATCTTTGCCTTTGGTGGTTGGTGCATACATTTGAATAATAGTCATGCTAACTGATCTTCCTTGTAGGCATATGGATATCTTTTATCCTATCACTGACAGCATTGTACTTCAGGACAAATCTTGAAACATCCTTTGTGATGATGAATGCCATGCGATTCCTCTTCAAATTTTCATTTCTGGAATAATGGATCATATAGTTGTCTGATTAAAAATGGCCAAAACCAGTCCATTTCAGCTCACTAATACCTAGGACATCAATCTTTATGTGTTCCATTACATTTTTGAAAACTTCTGCTTTTCCTCGATTCATACTTCTTACATTCCATGTTCTGATTATTAATGGATGTTTGCAGCTGTTTCTCTTCAATTTGAGTCATGCCACATCAGCAAATGGAAGTCTCGAAAGCTTTACCTTATCCACATCAGTAAGGCTTGCTTTACTCTGATGATGCAGCTCTTCCCCAGTCGTATTTTGAAAGCCTTCTAACCTAAGTGACTCATCCTCCTCTTCTTTATTGGACAATGTTTCTGGACTATTCATAAAGGTGAACAGTAATGTATTAGACAGTGTTTCTCTGCTGTTCATAAGGTTTTCCCTAGCCAATTCTTTCGGAAGTGGATGGCCTCTTCCTTCTTCCTAGTCTGTCTCAGTCTACAAGCTTCACTAAAACCTGTGCACCATGTGCACCCTGATGGGTTTGAAACACTGTGGCACAGCCTCAAGACTCACAGCAACACTTCACCACACAAGGACAAAACAACAGACAAGTTTGTCTCCCTTAACTGTGCCAAACCTCTCCAACCTCCCCTTACCTGGATCCCTGCTGCTGCCTCCTCACTCTGACCAGCCCCCCTGGCCTTTATCCTATCCTTTCCCCCACTTTTCCACCTTGCCACTTGTGGGGTGTAGCCTGGGTTCCCTACCCTAACCTGGATCCCTGCAGCTGACTCCTTGCTCTGTCTTGGTCCCTCTGGTCTTTTTCTCTCCATTCCCCCACTTTCCTTCCTTGCTGCTTGTGGGGTGTGGCCTGGGTTCCCACTCCTCATCGGGATCCCTGCTGCTGACTCCTCACTCTGTCCTGGTCCATCTGGCCTTTTCTCCTTTTCTCCTTTCACCCCATTTTCCCACCTTGCTGATTGTGCGGTGTGGCCTGAGTTCCCTCCCCTAACCTGGAACCCTGCAGCTGACTCCTCACTCTGTCCTGGTTGCCCTGGCCTTTTTCTCTCTTTTCCCTCACTTTCCCACCTGCAGCTGACTCCTCTATAGACCAATGTCCCTCATGAATATAGATGCAAAAATTTTCAACAAAATCTGAGCCAATAGACTCCAACAACATTTCAAAAAAAAAAAATAAATAATACATTATGACCAAGTGGATTTCATACCAGGTATGCAAGGATGGTTCAGCATTAGAAAAACTATCAACATCATCCATCACATAAATAAAACAAAAGGCATTAACTACATGATCATATCAATCAATGTAGAAAAGGCATTTGATTAAATCCAACACCTATTTCTGATCAAAAATCTCAGCAAAATAGGAATAGAAGGGACATTTTTCAACATAATAAAGGGCATATATGCAAAACCAACAGCCAGCATTATTCTCAATGGAGAGGACTGAAACCATTCCCCTTGCAAATAGGAACCTGACAAGGATGCCCTCTATCATTACTTCTATTCAACATTTTATTGGAAGTCCTAACCAGAGTAATAAGGCAAGAAAGGGAAATCAAAGGCATCCAAATTGGTAAGGAAGAAGTCAAACTATCCCTATTTGTTTATATGATCCTATACATAGAAAACCTAAGATGTTGTTGTTGTTAGGTGCCATCGAGTTGTCTCCAACTCATAGTGACCCTATGCACAGCAAAATGAAACACTACTTGGTCCTGTGCCAGCCCCATGATCCTTGCTATACCTGAACCCATCATTGAAGCCACTGTGCCAATCCATCTTGTTGATGGCCTTTTCCTGTTTCGTTGACCCTCCACTTTACCAAGCATGATATCCTTCTCCAGGGAATGGTCCCTTCTCTTAACATGACCAAAATAGGTGAGACAGAGTCTGGCCATTTCACTTCCAAGGAGCATTCTGGCTGCATTTCTTCCAAGACAGATTTGTTAGTTCTTTTAGCAGTCCATGGTACTTTCAGCATTCTTCACCAACACCACAACTCAAAAGCATTCTTTGGTCTTCCTTATTCATTGTCCATTTCTCACATGCATTTGAAGTGATTGAAAATACCATGGCTTATGTCAGGCGCACCTTAGTCTACAAGCAGATATCTTCACTCTTCAGCACTTGAAAGAGGTCTTTTGCAGCAGATTTGCCCAATGCTATATGTCATCTGATATCTTGACTGTTGCTTCCAATGGTGTTGACTGTAGAACTAAATAATATGAAGTCTTAGACAACTTCAACCTTTTCTCCATTTATCATGATGTTGCTTATTGGTCCAGTTGCAAGGATTTTTGTTTTCTTTATATTGAGATGTAATCCATACTGAACACCATATTCTTCAATCTTCATTAGTAAATGCTTCAAGTCATTCTCACTTTCAGCAAGTAAAGTTGTGTCCTCAGTGTACCGCAGGTTCTTAATGAGTCTTCCTCCAATCGTAATGCCACATTCTTCTCCATATAGTCCAGTTTCTCAGATTATTTGCTCAGCATACAGATTGAATAAGTATAATGAAAGGATACAATCCAAGAGACTCAGCAAAAAATAAATAAATACTGGAACTAATTGAGAGAGTTAGCACAGTGGTTGGATACAAGATCAACATACAAAAATTAGTTGGATTCCTTTACACCAGCAAAGAGATTGCTGAAAAAGAAATAAGGAAACCAATACCACTTATAATAGCTACAACAACAACAACAACAACAAATACTTGGGAATAAATCTCACTAGGGACACAAAAGACCTATACAAAGATAACCACAAAACACTACTTCAAGAAACCATAAGAGAGCTACATACATGGAAGAGCATACCATGCTTGTGGATAGGAAGATTGAACATTGTAAAAATATCAATACCACCTAAAGGAATCTATACATTCAATGCAATCCCAATCCAAATCCCATCAACATTCTTTAAGGATATGGAAAAACCAATCACTAATTTTATATGGAAAGGAGAACAAAGTAGGATCTCTCACACTCCCAGATCTCAAAACCTACTATAGAGCCACAGTAGTCAAAACAGCCTGCTATTGGTACAATGACAGATACATAGATCAGTGGAACAGAATTGAGAACCCAGAAATAGATCCATTGACCGATGGTCAGCTGATCTTTGACAAAGGGCTGAAATCCATTCATTAATTGAGGAAGAGACAGCCTCTTTGAATGGTGCTCACAAAACTGGATATCCACTTTCAGAAAAAATGAAACAATATCCATACCTTACACCATACACAAAAACTAACTCAAGATGGATCAACTATAAAGTTCCTCAAGGAAAAAATAGCAGCAAATTTAGGGGCCTAATTTCTGGCACAAATAGTCTTCAAGCATAACCCAAAATGCACAAACAGTAGAAGAGAAACTAGATGAATGGGACCTTCTCAGAATTAAATTTTTATGTGCTTTCAAAGATTTCTCCAAAAGAATAAAAAGAGAACCTACAGACTGGGAAAAAATTATTCAGCAATGACATATCTGACAAGGGACTTATCTCTAGAATTTATAGAAAACTCCACCACCTCAAAAACAAAAAGACAAATAATCTAATTAAAAAGTGGGTAGAAGACATAAATAGACACTTCACCAAAGAGGATATTCAGGTGGCCAACAAACACATAAAATGTTCATGATCATTAGCCATTAGAGAGATGCAAATCAAAACAACAATGAGATATCATCTTGCCCCAGCACCAATAGCAAAGTTCAACAAGATATAAAATAACAAATGCCGACAAGGATGTGGAGAGATTGGGACTCTCGTACACTGCTGGTGGCACTATAAAATGATACAAACATTGTGGAAAGCAATATTGTAGTTCCTTAAAAAGTTAGAATTAGAAATACCATTTGATCCAACAATCCCATTACTGGGTATATATCCTGAAGAAGTAAGAACCAGGACAAGAACAGATATATGTACACCCATGTTCATTGCAGCACTATTTACAATAGCAAAAAGATGGAAACAAGTAGATGCCCATCAACAGATGAATGGATGACCAAACTATGGTACATACACCCAATGGAATACTATGAAACACTAAAGAATAATGTAGAATCTGCAAAACACAGCATACCATGGGTGAACTTGGAGGACATTATGCTGAATGATGTAAGTCAATCACAGAAGGACAAATATTATATTAGTTTATTATTGTAAAAAATCAAGGAGAGGTTTATATATGGAAAGAAACATTCTCTGTTGGTTACCAGGGGTAAGAGGGGATGGGAGGTAACATTGCAAAAATAATAATAAAATAAATATAATAAGAAATATTAAAGGAGCCCCATATATGTGTGTGTGTGTGTGTGTGTGTATTTGTATAAAGAATTTGATTTAAAAAAATAAAAAATAAGTAGGAAAAGAATAAATAATTCAAAAAATAGTTTTGGAAAAGCTGTTCAATCATTTAGAAATCGAATGTAAATTCCAAACTTATAGCACACCCTAAAAAAAAGAAACCATAAAACATAGTACATTTATATAAATATAGCAAGGTTGAGATAAAATAGCTTATTGAAAGCAGATACATAAAAGAAAGAAATTGAGAGATTTGATTAAGTAAAATTACATAATGTGTATAAGTCAAAAGAAAATTGGAAAGCAAATGACAAACCTAAAGAGTATTAGCAAGTTATATAATCAAAGCTTAATTTCTCTCCATATAAAGCTCTTGTATGACTCTATTAGAAAGAAATAAACATTGCAATTGAAAAGTCAATAAAGGCAAGTATCAAAAGAGAAAAAAAATACAAGTGTCTATGCCACAAAAAAAGCTTACTAGAATAGAAATCAAAAACTTGCCAAGCAAGTCGTCTTTGAGCTAATACTGCTACAATTATCAAATTGGCTATAATTTTCTAAATGGCTGGCTAGATTATGATAAGAGGCACTTTCATGCCCTACATATGAAGAAGGTGAACTTTTGTAATGTTTCTGAAATGTAATTTTGGAATAAACCACTGCCATCGAGTAGATTCCAACTTACAGTGACCCCATAGGATGAGTACAACTTCCCTATAGGGTTTCCAAGCCTGTAAATCTTTATGGAAGTGGACTGTCTCATCTTTCTCACAGAGAGTCTGGTGGGTTCAAACCCCTGACCTTTCAGTCAGCAGCCTAATGCTTTATCTACTGCACCACAAGAGCTCCTTAATTTTGTTATAGGTTTCGAAAAATACTTTCCCACTGCAAGGCAGTGAATTATTTGGTATGGCTTTTCTAACCATACCAAATTTGGTTTGTAACACGCACCAAATAACTTGGATGGGACCATGCAAATAAGATGTGTAGAACTCTGATGGGATTGATTCGTTTTGTCACTCTGCCAGGCTTAAAATGAGCCCTCCTAGAGGCAAAGAGGGAATCTCACTGCCATCCTGAGAGAAGAACTGGAGGTGAAGTAGAGCTTTTCCTTTGACCAGAGATCTGTGCACTGGACCTCCTTGGCAGAGACACCCCAGCAGAGAGACGGTCGCAGTGGAACCAAGAGGCGTGAGACAGAGTGGCGAGGTTACCTGGCCCACAGAGCAAGAGACTCAGTGCCCTTGGGCAGGAGTCTTGCTGACTGAGTGGGGTGTATCAAGTGTACCTATCAGCAGAGCTAAAAGAACTTTGTAACACTTGCCTGAGCAGGACAGAGGCCTGGCCAAGAGGCTGAGGGCCAGAGAAGTGTGTCTGAGGGTACAACGGAGGGGAGACTGTCCTGATGGAAGAATAGTATCCTGAGTGTGTTCCTGAAAATGAATAGTAGCCTGTTACTTCCCTAATAATAATCATGAATATTGTCTGTGACTTCTGTGTGACCTTTGCCACATAGTGAATTATTGAACCCAGCAGAGAAGCAGTGAGTGCTGTGGGAGGGATGGTGAGTATCAGAATTGGTAAAAGGCTGGAGGGTGGTGGCAGATCTGGCCAAATAGGAACAAGCCTTGGGCTTCTGATGATGATTCTGTCTTCCTCTTGTGAAGGCAGATGAGGTCAGAAGATGCTGCTTCCATGCCCTTTTTGCAACCACTGTGTGTATCTGCTCACTGCTGTTGAGTCAGTTCCAACTCATAACGACACCTCCTTGGGTTTCCAAGGCAGTAAGTATCTCTATGGAAGTAGATTACCCAATCTTCCTTCCGAGGAGTGGTTGGTGGGTTTGAACCACCAGCCTTCTGGTTAGCAGTCAAATGCCTTAGGCACTAAGCCATCAGAGCTCCCAGTAATAATAAAATAACTGGATGAAGCTAAACACTTAGCTTTTAAAAAAACTTATTGAATCAGTATTTACAGTGGTGAAAACTGAAAATAATTTAAATTTCCAACTTTGGAGAAATCTTTTAAAAATGATTTTATATGTACTCACAATGGAATTTTATTCCGTCATTAAAAATGTTAGTGCTGATCCTATTTTATGATCATATTTTATGCAAAGATGTTTATAATAGGGAAAAATGGTGACAGATAGATAGATAGCTGCCTTCAAGTCAGTACTGACTCAAGATGACCTTATGTAGAATAGAACAAAATGTTGCCCAATCCTTCTCATGATTACTGGTATGTCTGAGTCCATCTTTGTGTCTATTGTGCCAATTCATCTCACTGAGAGTCTCCCTTACCCTCTCTGCCCTCTGCTTCACCAAACACAATGCCCTCCTCCAGCGATCGATCCTTCTTGATGATATGTTCAAAGCAAGCAAGTCAGAGTTCTCATTGTCTAATTTGAAGGTAGAGTGCCAGGACTTTTTTCCTAGTCTTTCTTAGTCTAGAAGCTCTGCTGAAAAGCATGGGTGACTCTGCTGTTATTTGAAATACCAGTGGCATAGCTTCCAGCATTATAGCAACACAGCTAGTCACTACAGTATGGCTAACAGACAAATGGTGGAGAAAAGAATATAGGACTATATATATAGTGGGCAAATGTGCTGCAAAAGACCGCTTTAAAGTCTTTAAGGGCATAGACACCACTTTGAAGGCTAAGGTGCACCTGACCCAAACCATGGTCTTTTTTCAGTAGCTTCATATGCATGTGAGAGCTAGACAATCAATAAGGAAGATCACAGAAGAACTGATGCATTTGAATTGTGGTGTTGCAGAGAATATTGAATGTGTCATGAACTGCTAGAATGAACAAATCTGTCTTGGTTGAAGTACAGCCAGAATGTTCTTAAGAACTGAGAATGACCAGACTCTGTCTCTCATACTTGGTCATGTTGTCAGAATAGACCAGTCTCTGGAGAAGGATATCATGCTTGGTAGAGTAGAGAGTCAGCAACAAAAGGGGAAGACCCTCAATGAGATGAGTTGATACAGTGGCTGCAATGATGGACTTAAGCATAGCAATGATTGTGAGAATGGAGCAAGACTGGGCAGTGTTCCCTGTTGTACACAGGGTCACTGTGAGTCAGAACTGACTCGATGACACCTGTCCTAGTTATGTTTGGGTGTCAACTTGGCTGGGCCTGGTTGAGTGGCCAAACAGCTAGATGTAGTATTCCCCATGATGAGACTGGTAATCAACTCCATGGTGGAATCTACTATGAGCAGCTGAGCAGGGATGTGGTCTGCTTCCTGTATATAAGGAGAAACCTTGGGGAATGGTCTCTAGTTTATGACATGCTTGAACCCAGCATGTAGCCATGTCATTGTTCAGCAGCCTGCCATGCTGTGCCAACCTTGGAACTTACAATGGACTTGAATTAATGGCCTGCCGTGTGGTTTGGTAACATCAGGATGGTGCCATTTTATTTGTCGACCTTGGGTTTGTTAGCCTCAGCACCCAGTAGCTGCCTGAATAAAGAGATGCCTCTAACTTCAGTAGGCCAGGTGCAAGAGGCAGATCTGAAGCCCAAGGTTGAGGGGCTTTCACAGAGCCCCTAGAGCCTGATGCTTTGAACTCAGACTTAAAGCCTCCAAACTATGAGAGAATAAGCTCCTGTTTGTTAAAGCCATCCCATTTGTGGTATATTCTTGTCAGAGCAGCACTAGGTAACCAGAATAGCACCTAACAGCAACAACAACATATATAGTGGTGCTTTCCAATCAACTTTCTGTTGTTGGTTCTGTATGTATACAACCCAATATGGTAGCCACTTGCCACAATCAGCTTTTAAGCACTTGAGATTGTAGCCAGTGTGACTGAGAAAATTGATTCTTATTTTTACTTATTTTAACTAATTCTGATTGAAGCAGCCACATGTTGCTACTGGCTAATATATTGGACTGTGCAGATCTATAGTGTAATTCTATTTTTACCTCCATGTATATGTGCAGTAATAGTATTGGAAAAATATATACTACAATATAAACAACAGTTATACTTGAGGAGAGAGACTGTAGGTGTTTTTTATTTTCATAATTTGTTTAAATACACCCACACCCATAACTGTTGAGTTGATTCTGACTCATAGCGACCCTATAAGACAGAACAGAACTACCTCATAGGATTTCCAGGGTTGCAGTCTTTACAAAAGTAGACTGCCATATCTTTCTACTGTGGAGTAGCTGGTGGATTCAAGTCACTGGTCTTTTGGTTAATAGCTGAACTACCGCATTGCAAGGGTTCCTTTTGTTTAAATATAGGGAAGGGGGATTTAAAAAAAAAAAAAAAAAAGGAGTACAAAGTGCTATGAACTGCTTTGAAAATACTGTTCTGTGTACAGAGTGGTGAAAAACTCCGGTCCTCTTACATCGGTCCCTATGGGTTCGCCTGGCCACCCAGACAGAGTCATATTTAAGTGGAGTCCAAAGTTCTTCCCCAAGGACCGTTCCAGACGTCACTGCCCTACATCTCAGCACACCAAAGACCGCATCCCCAGAGCCAGGGCCCTGGGCTTTGGTCAATGTTACTTTCCTAACAGTTTTCTTAACTGATGGGCAAAGAATAAGAAAAACTCATGTGATTGACATGGCAAGAGGCCTGGTTTTAATAGAAGCCATGCTGCAAGCAAAGGAATCAGCAGGCGTACTTCCCTTCAGCACTCCTAACTCACCCACTGTCAGGACTTTTCATCACATTGTGTGCCTGAACCAGGGAGACTAGCTTCCCAGGATGGCTCCCAGCCCAGTTCCTTATCCAGGAGCCAGGCCCAGGCATGCCTCAATGATGAAAAATTATCCAAGCTGCTAGAACAGTGGGGGAACTAACCCTCCTACCTCGGGCAGTTCAAGATACTTAAGAACTACTCTGATATTGAAGGATTCACCACTAGAGAAGTTGTGCCAGGCACCCTAGGCTTTACAGAGTATACTTTACATTATATATACTATTATACCTAGGCTTTGATCTAGTTCTTTAGGGGCATCCTACCATATACCATACTCTTTCTCCCTTCATTTGTCTCTGCGTCACCCTAAGAATAGCACTGAAATAATCAGGCATGCATCCCACCTTCCTCCTCTCACATAATTGTAGCATTTATCAGTCACAGAACTCTTATCTTCTGAGTCCAATGAGGCCTCAGAATCCTTCTCAACTTAGAACAGTTATCGTTAATCAATCTGAAATGGCACACCAGAAGAAAGTCATTCAACCTCAGAAATAAGAGTTTCTTGTCTGGTTCATCAGTGATTGCAGTGCCCCTACTGAAGTCAGAGTCTTTTTTTGGGGTGTTTGGGTGCGAATATCAATAATCCCTTACACTTGTGGGCTATTTTATATTTGTAAAACACTTTTGTGCACATTTGCATATCTTGATAACTCTGCAAAGTAGAAAATGTTGGTGTTAATTTCCTGACCTGCATTCTGGTTCCAGGGCTTGTTTACTAGGTAATGCAGTAATGTAGGTTATGAAATTTTGATTAGACAGTTTTGTTCTAGATCATCCAATTCTAAACACACTACTCTTCCCCAACACCACACCGGTGCTTCACTCAGGTGGCAGCAGATAAGTCCCAAGAAATCTAAGGCAGGTCAAGTAACAAAATATGTATATGAAGGGGTGGTGAAGAACTTGGATCCCTGAGTCAGCCTCTAACACTGGGTACAAAATTTGGCTTCCCCACTTACTACTTGTGTGACTTTAGAAAATTTCTCAGGCTCTCTAAGTATCAGCTAACCCCACTATAAAATGTAGATAAGTACCTACCTTACAGGGTGTCAGTTTGTCATACTGTGGTGGCTTCCATGTTGCTATGATGCTGCAAGCTATGCCACCAGGATTTCAAATACCAGCAAGGTTACCCGTGGTGGATAGGTTTCAGTGGAGCTTCCAGACTAAGAAAGACTAGGAAGAAAGTCCTGCAATCTACTTCAGAAAATTAGCCAATGGATCCTATGGATCACAACAAAGCATAGTGCTATCTCACTTTATTCCCTTTTAAATTTTATATTTGTTTCTATGTCTATGAATTACTCACAAGTAAAAATTCTGTTTTAAAATAATGGCCTCCGCTATTTCTATCTTATTATTGTTATTGTTAGTTTCCACTGAGTTGGCTCCAACTCATGTTTACTTCGTGTACAATAGAACAAAACTTTGCTTGGTCTTGTGCCATCCTCACCACCATTGTTGCAGCCACTAGGGGACTCATCTTCCAGCACTATATTAGACAATACTATGTTGTGATCCATAGGGTTTTCACTGGCTATTTTTGGAAAGTAGATCACCAGGTCTTTCTTCATAGTCTGTCTTAGTCTAGAAGCTCTGCTGAACACTGACCACTATGAGCAACCCTGCTGATATTTGAAATACCAGTGGCATCATTTCCAGAATTATAAAAAAAAAAAAAAAAAAGTTAGTTTCCGAGGCAGTATCTCTACAGAAGTAGGCGTTATAGGAATGTGAAAACCACCACAGTATGACAAACTGACAAATGGGTGGTGGATTTCTGTTTCTTCTCATGTTTTGATCATGTAATCTAAAAAAACAAGACAAAATTGATCTTAACAGTAGCAACATATGATGCATTATTCATACCCACAGAAA
Source organism: Orycteropus afer afer (assembly GCF_000298275.1). Lineage (NCBI taxonomy): Eukaryota > Metazoa > Chordata > Mammalia > Tubulidentata > Orycteropodidae > Orycteropus > Orycteropus afer. The sequence continues at coordinate 6,327,108 of NW_006921786.1, read as the reverse complement.
TATTAACTGACATTTTTTTCATGTTCTCACTTTCCTCCTTTCCAAGCTTCTGTCGTGCATTTAGCATCATATATGACAAACCACATCAACATGATCCAATCCAAACCACACATCCAAAAAAAAAAAAAAGTCACTCAAGAGCAAATTAATAACAGCCTAAAGTAAAAGAATAGCAGCACTGAGCAAACAGTTAAGTTTAAAATAAATTTAAGTCATTCCAATGGAGAGAGTCAGCAAACCATCATGCAAAATCAAACCCAGGAGTCCATAAGGAATCAGAAAAAAATAATTTTGTGAAACTTTTCTCAGAAATGTGGACAAATCTTCCAAGTTAATCATAGTCCATCCTACTCTAGGATGCAGGTAGCTTCTGTTACATATGAAATTCTCTCCCAGTCACCAAAATGTGTAGTCAACAGTCACAGTTCCATTTCATTGCTGATGCCAACAACATCTTGCACGATTTTGTAACCACTTCAGTTTCAAATTTCCATTATTTTCCAGAAATCACCAACCCTTATTACATGAGTCATTCTCAAGGGCTGTGGTGTGTTCTTATCTCCATGTCTCCAAAGCTGTAAATTTCTCCACACAGCACATTTATTTATTCCTCCAAATGAGTTCTTAGAAGGTTTGACTGGTTGTGGAACCAAACCAGCTTTTAATGGTCCAATGCATGATTACAAAACAAAGCAATAACAGTAAAAGGAATGTCACACCCTCAGCATTTTTATTAGGATTAAATATTCTGGTTGATTATCAGCTTTCTGATTGCAAGCAATGCTTCCTCAGGAGGAGTGAGTCTGAGTTTTATAAAGAAACTCCTTTCCCCAGGAGTAACACAGTTTATCCTCATAATTATTATAACTAGGGAGGGTAGTGTACTAATACTCCATTCAAAAGCAATCACTGGGGACTAGTGGTTAAGAGTTGATCTCTGGAGTCAAACTGTATTGTTAGCTGCCATTGAGTCATCCCCCATGCACAACAGAATAAAACGTTGGTCCTGCACATGCCCATGATTGACAGTAGATCAGATCTTTGTGATCCAAAAGATTTTCATTGACTAATTTTCAGAGGTAGATTATCAGGTCTTTCTTCCTTGACTTAGTGTACAAGGGCCACTGAAACCTTTTCAGCATCATAGCAACACAAAAGCCTCCTCTGAAGGATGATGGGTGGTAGTTTCTCAAGAGGTTCATTGGCCAGGAATTCAACATGGGTCTCTCACATGGAAGGTGAAAATTCCACCACTGAACTACCTATGTCCTGGAGTCAAACTACCTGGGTTTAAATTCTGGTTCTACCACTATCTGTGTGGCCTTCAATAAGCTACTCCATCTCTCTTTGCCTCACTTTCCGTAACCCTAAAAAGGGTATAATACTGTAAATTAGGATAAAATAATACCATTTGCTCCATAGAGTTCTTGTAAAGATTAAGTTGTTACACGTAAATCACCTAGCAAGGTACCTGACACATAGAAAATGTCCAGTAAATATTAGACTGCCGAGAGCGTTCTGTCCTGCTGTTATAACCCTGCACTTAGGTGTAATCAGATCACAAGTGATCTCAAAGGACCATCTTCCTTTTAAAGAAGATCACTCATTGATTTTTTTCCTTTCATGTGGAGCTTCCCTAGGCCAAAGAATAAGAACCTCTGATGGAGACAGACATGCTGCAGTCTCCTGGATTATGAGACAGTGACTCCCTTAGATGGAGTCTAAGTACATCTCCCTTAGATGTGGCCACCTGAAGAGGATAACTTCAGAACTTGACCATGGCCTGTTTCTATCCTGGCCTATTCTCTGCCACCCTGGCCAGATATCAGGATGCCACTAACTCCATTTAACCTGACCTCTCATGCACTCTATTTTTTTTAATTAACCTTGGATCAGAAAAGCAATATCTGTTCTCCAAACACAGTCATATTTTATGCAAGCACTGACAAGCTAATTAAGTTAATTATTATAATATCTATCTGTATAATGAAACTAAGGTTGAATGATTCCAGCTGCTTCTTCTTAAAGTACATCCTAGTGATGATTAAAAATAATTAATATTTCACCAAAGACAGGAACAAGAAGTTAATTAAAAGACTGAGGTGCAGCCTTAATGAAACATATCCAATTGTGTCACTACAATACTCCACAGCCAAATCCCTTCCCAGAATACAGATGAACACCAATGAATATCAGGTCTCTCTTAAAAGCACTTAGAAAACATTAACATCTCCTATTTGTCCCATCCAGCAAACATTCTAGAAAGCTTTCTGCTTTTCAGTGAGATTAAAAAAAAAAAAAAAAAAATTTCATTTACCTGTGCAGTCAGTTGACAGAAATAAATCCCAAATTTAGACCAATAATACTGCTCTTGGGAAGCTAACATCCTCAAAACTTTCACTTATCTGAGAGTACCCTAGAGACTCAAAAAAAGTCCCTACTCCACTGGAAAATAACTGCTCCTATTTTTAACTAGTTGTCTCATCGTTATAAAGGAAATATTAAATAAAATGTCATGCTTGAGAAAATTTTGAGTGTTGCTTTGATTCACCTACTTCAACTTACATATTCCAGGAACTGGGTTCCAGGAACCGGTTGTCATCAAGTTAATTGCGACTCAGGGCAACCCAATGAGTGTCAGGGTAGAACTGTGCTCCCAGGGTTTTCAATGGCTGATTTTTCAGAAGCATATGGCCAGGTACCTCTAAGTGGACTCAAACCTCTAGCCATTTGGTTTACAGTCTGACAAATTAACTGTTGGTACAACACAGAGCTCAGAGTTCCTTTTAGAGGGAGACAAAGATTGCTTGTTTGGCAGGCATATGGGACAACTGGAACAGAGGTAGAACAAATTTCTAAACCAGTAGAAATACCAGGACTTCAGTCTTCAATATGGATTACACCTCAACATAAAGAAAACAAAATCCTCACAAATGAACTAACAAGTAATATCTTGATAAATAAAGAAAACAATGGGTTCATAATCAATGCCCATAGAAGCAGCAGTCAAGAAATCAAATAACGTATTGCATTGGGCATATTGTGGCAAATGAACTCTTTAAAGTGTTATAAAGCAAAGAAGTCACTGTGAGGATTAACGTGTGTCTGACCCAAAACCAAACTCAAAACCAAACTCACTGCCATCAAGCTGATTCTGACTCATAACAACCCTATAGGACAGGGTAGAATTGCCCTATTAGGTTTCCAAGTCTGTAAATCTTTACAGAAGCAGACTAACTCATCTTTCTCCCACGGGGCAGCTGGTGGATTTGAACTGGTAACCTTTTGGTTAGCAGACAAATGCTTTAACCACTCACTGCACCACCAGAGCACCTTTTGAACCTGATTCAAGGTATGGTATTTTCAATCACCTCATATGCCTGCAAAAGCTGGACAATGAATAAGGAAGATCAAAGAAGAATTGATACATTTGAATTATGATATTGGTGAAGAATATTAAATATACTATAGACTGCCAGAAAAATAAACACTCATTAGGGTGGAGGATGGTGAGACTTTGTCTCGTGTTCTTTGGACATGTTATCAGAAGTGACTAGTCCCTGAAGAAGAATATCATGCTTGGGAAAGTAGAGGGCCAGCAAAAAAGAAGACCCTCAATTAGATGGGTTGACAAAGTCACTGCAACAATACACTTAAATATAGCAACTATTGGACCAGACAGTATTTCATTCTGTTGTACAAGGGATCACTGTAAGTCAGAACTGATTCAGTGGCACCTAACACACACACATACATACACAAACAGAGAGAGACAGAGAGAAACACCAGGGCCCCAGCCATACTTTCTGAAGCAGCCAAATTGCTTTATTGAGACTTGAATCATTTCCAAAGGGAAGGAATGGAGATTATTAAAGTTCTATCTTACCCAGAATTAGAACCAACCACCATTTCGCCTTCAGATTGGAAGACGCGGGTTCTCACCCTCACTTCACCACTGAGCAGTTGTGTGGCTTTGGTAGGGTGCTTTGCATCCTTGAGCTTCTGTCTCCTTGTTAATAAAATGAGCTTGTTAGACCTAAACTCTAAGTGCAGTTCCTTTCAATGCTTTTGTTTGATGTATCTATGATACTATCTCACTGAGTTTCTGTAAGGAGAAAATGAAATAGGACACATGTTACTAAGCCTATTTTACTGACAAAGAATTTATTACTTACAGAATTTACAGAATTTCATTAAAGTTACACAGGTAAGTAGATATGTAGGTAGGTAGCTGCAGCTTAGTCAGCTCCGATTGGTGGCAAACTTATGTACAATAAAACAAAACGTTACTCGGTCCTACACTATCTTCACAATCACTGGCATTTCCAAGACCCTTGTTGTAGCTATTACAGTGTGCCTATGGTGTAGTAGATAAGGCATTTGCTGCTAACCAGAAGGTCAGTGGTTCAAACCCACCAGCCATTCCATGGAAGGAAGATGGGACAATCTACTTACATAAAGATGTATAGCCTCAGAAACCCAAGGGGGTCACGATGAGTCAGAATCAACTCTACAGCAGTGAGTTTGGTTTTGGTTTTGTTGTAACTATTATGTGGATCCATCTCACCAAGGGTCTCTTTTGCCCTTGCTGGCCCTCTGCATCACCAAACATGATGTCCTTCAGCAACTAATTGCTCATAATTATGTATCCAAAGTAAGTGACTTTGACAATATTCTTTTGTGATTCATAAGGTTTTCATTGGTTGATTTTTGAAAGTAGATTTCCAAGGCTTTCTTCCTAGTCTGTCTTGGTTTGGAGGGTCCACTGAAATCTGTCCACAATGGGTGATGACCCTGCTGATATTTGAAGTACTTGTGGCATAGTTTCCAGCATCATAGCCACATGCAAACCATCACAGAAACATGACTGACAGACGTGGTGGTAAAGTTACATGTTATTGTTGTTAGGTGCTGTAAGTCGAAGCTGACTCATAGTGACCCCATGTGAAAGAGTAGAAATGCCCTGTAGGGTTTTCTACTCTATAACTTTTATGGAAGCAGCTCTCCAGATCTTTCTTCCACAGAGTTGCTGAGTGGATTCTAACCACCTACCATTTGGTCAGCAGCTGAGCACTTAACTGTTGCACTACCAGGACTCTTTATTAGCCCCTTCCCTAAGCTTCAGAGTTCAGACTAAACACCAGATATTCTAATTCTTCATCAAATGTTCCATAGTTGATGTGTAAAAAAATGCACTGATTAATGAAGGCTCTGGTTAACAAATGCACTGATTAACAAAAAAGTCTTTCTCTACAAGAAAACTGTCCCCAGATGTGGACCTGAGAGACAGAAGGACACAAGCATGGCTACAGTTGTTCAGAGCAAAGAAGGTGGGGATTTTTTTCTATTGTGGGATGCTTCCAAAGAAAGAGGTAAGGGACTCTATTAAGGGCCACATCCACATAAAAAGCAACTTAATGTAGTCAATCCAGATGGGACTCTGCTACAGTAACAAATCCTGAGGCGCTCATCATTAACACCTCATTTGGAACCGGCTCTCATGGTCTTCCTCTCAGGAAGCAATTACACACACATGCGCTTTGCCTCGAAATTTTATCCTGGCTTTGGGTTGCTGGGGCACCAGCAAACTCTGGCAGAAAGGCGTTCTTGGTCATTTATTTGGAATGAGGGATTTGTGTGCTGGTGTCAAGTGAAAAGTGAAGACATTTTAGAAAGGGCTTTCGTGGCTGAAGAGGGACTGGTGAGAAAGAGGGGGAGGAGAATTTTCAGTGAGGGAAACACAGATATTGTTCAAATGTGATTTTATAAATCCAGGCTGAGAAGTGCCATTGTTTTGAGGGTTGGGACTCAAATCAGGCATTACTTCCTTAGGGTTCTCTACTACTCGTCCCTGAGGGCCTCAGAGCCCTTCCTCTTTATTAAATGCCTTTTGCAAAAGGACCCAGACTCATTCCAGCCTCAGATGAGTCATCCTGCCTGTGCTGAGGAATCACACACATGTTTTAGGGAAGGAAATCCAAGTAGAAAAGGCTCTTGTGTTGGAAATCAAGAGTGGGGACATATCCTCAGCACTCTTCCAATAGTGCAACACATCAGTGGTCACAACAAACGACATTTACCTTTTCAAGGTGTCACTTTTTGATGATAAAGTGCTTTCATAATCACAAATCCCATCTGAGCCTCAAGCAAACAAAATGGCTATTACCATTCTACCCATTTAACAGTTAAAAGAACTGAGGCCCAGAGAGGGTAAGTGGTTTGTAAGAGACTGGATGAACAAATGGACAATAGCTAGAACTTATAAACATAGAACTCTGAGCCACAACCTGCAGCATTCATCCCAGGATGTCAAACCACTATCTGTAACTACTATTCCAGGAAGCCAAAGAAAACCCCTGTACCAACAGGCTCCAAAAGGCGAGGAATTAATTAATAACAGGAGGGGTTGCTATGAGTCGGACTTGACTCAACAGCAGTGAGTTTTAGTTTTCCTTTATTTCTGTCCCAACTTAGCACCAACTGGAGAAAGCCAAATACCTCCCTCAACCAATCACAAGGGATCCCTGGTGGTACTGTGGTTAAACACTTAGCTGCTAACCACATTGGGAGAAAGATGGCACGGTGGGCTTCCGTAAAGATTTGTAGCCTTGGAAACCCTGTGGGGGAATTCTATTCTGTTCTACAGGATTATTATGAGTCAAAATCGTCTGGATTGCAGTGGGTTTAGTTTTCAGTTTTAACCAATCACATGAGAGCTTGGTGCCAAAGGGTTGAAGAGCTTGGATGCTAATTGAAAGGCTAGCAGTCTGAATCCACCAGCAGCTCCACAGGAGAAAGGTATGGCAATCTGCAGACTTGGAAACCCTGTGGGATAGTTCTACCCTGGACTGTAGGGTTGCTAGGAGTTGGAATCGACTTAATGGCAGCAGATTTTGGTACTAATCACATAGGATGCTCATTTATAGTTAGTCTACTTTTAGCTTACCCAGGCCCACAGCCTCCAATCAAGTCACACCTGAAGCTTTCCCTTTTTTCCATTATATATAAAGCTTTAAGGAGTGCTGGTGGTATTAGAGGTTAAGACATTTGGATGCTAACCGAAAGGTCAGTGGTTCAAACCCACTAGTCACTCTGTGGAAGAAAGATGAGACATTTACAGCCTTGGAAACCCAGTGGGGGTTGTTATGAGTTGGAATCAACTAGATGGCAATGAGTTTGATTTGGTTTTTTGATATATAAAGTTTTACCACTCTCTTGCCTTCCTTTGAGTTTCTGCCAAACAAAAGTGAAGGTGGCTAACTCCCTAGCTATAAATGTATAAATAGCCTTTGTTCTTCTATGGGTGTTCTTCATCTATTTCTACACTAATATTATGTTGATTCTAAGCAGCACAATCATGATTTGGACCAGGTGTTTTGAATTGATGCATCTCTACTGGAATCCTGTTCTATAGACACTTCTCTCTGCTCTTTCCACTAGCCTCTTCCCATAACTTCCAGAAGCTTCATTTTCTGGTGTAGGAATTCAAGACATTTGGACACCCTTTGGAACTAAGAGTAGTGAGTACATTTGGTGCCATCTTTGGACTGGAAGTCAAGATAACCTGATTTATCAGTAATTAAATTAAAGGTGCTGGAGAAATATTTTTGCTTCCCTAAGAAAACAATCCACCACCCATCTGTTGATTTTTTCATATTGTGGTAGCTTGCTTGTTGCTGTGAAGCTGGAAGCTATGCCAACAGTATTTCAAATATGAGCAGGGTCAACCAGGGTGGACAGGTTTCACTGGAGCTTGCAGACTAAGAGAGACTAGAAAGAAAGCCTTGGAGATCTACTATTGAAGATTAGCCAATGAAAACCCTATAGATCACAACAGAATATTGTTCAACATAGTGCTGGAAGATAAGGCCTCTATGTTGGAAGGTACTCAAAATACACACTGGACTCAAGCTTAGTAATGATTATGAATATGGTACAGAACCAGGCAATGTTTCAGTCTATTGTACATGATGGATCAAGAAGCAACATCATGATAAATGGAGAAAAGATTGATGTTTTTAAGGATTTCATTTTACTTGGATCCACAATCAACACTCATGGAAGTAGCAGTCAAGAAATCAAATGACTGCATATTGTATCGGACAAATCTGCTGCAAAAGATCTCTTTAAAGTGTCAAAAAGCAAAGATGTCCCTTTGAAGAGTAAGGTGTGCTTGATCCATGTCTTGGTATTTTCAGTCATCTCATATACATGTGAAAGCTGAACAATGAGTAAAAAAACAAACAAAAAAAAAGAATTAATGCACTTGAATTATGATTCTGGTGAAGAATATTGAGTGTACGATGGACTGCCAGAAGAACAAACAAATCTGTTTTGGAAGAAGTAGCAGCTCTGGTAGCATAGTGCCTAAGCCATTTGATTGCTAACCAGAAGGTTAGTGGTTCAAACGCACCAGCCACTCCTCAGAAGGAAGTTTGGGCAATCTGCTTCTGTAGTGATACTGCCTCAGAAACCCAAGGAGGGGTTGCTGTGAGTTGGATCTGGCTTAATGGCAGTGAGATTGGTCTTTTCAGTTTGACAGCCAGAATGATCCTTAGAAGTGAGGATGGCAAGACTTCATCTCTCATGCTTTGGTCCCTGGAAAAGGATTCATGCTTGGAAAGGAGCTCTGGAGGCATAGTGCCCAAGGCATTTGACTGCTAACCAGAAGGTTGGCAGTTCAAACCCACCAGCCACTCCATGGAAGAAAGACTGGGCAATCTTCTTCTGTAAAGATTTACCACCTTGCAAACCCAATGGGGGTTGCTATGAGTCAAAATCAACTCAATGGCAGTGAGTTTGTTGGTTTGTTTGTTTGTTTGTTTTTGGAAAGTATAGGGTCGATGAAAAAGAGGAAGACCCTCAATGAGATAGATTGAAACAGTGACTGTGACAATGGGTTCACGCATGGCAATGATTATAAGGATGGCAGAAGACAATGCAGTGTTTCCTTCTGTTGTACATAGGGTCGCTATGAATCAGAATTGTATTGATGGCACCTAACAACAACAACATTGTACATGAGGTCACCATGAGTCAGAGATGATTCAACAGCAATTAACACCAACAACAAGAAAATGATGTCCTTCTTTTCTGGGAAAAAAAAAAAAAAAAACACCTCACTGTAGTTGAGTTGATCCAGACTCCTAGTGACCCCTCCTTGGGTTTCCAATGTGGTATCTCTATGGAAGTAGATTGCCCAATCTTCCTTCCAAGGAGTGGCTAGTGGGTTTGAACCTCCAGCTTTCTGGTTAGCATTCAAATGCCTTAGGCACTACACCACCAGGGTACTATTTCCCTAAGCTGCTCTACTTGCCTATTCTCTCCCTCCTTTATATTTTATATTTTTTCCTGCAGGAAGGATCCAGGTGGTTATAGTCACTTCAGTAAGTGTGTATTGGTAGTGTAATCTGCTAGGTAAGAGCTTGACCTCTAGAGTCAGACTCCCTCGGTCCATATCTCAGTTTCCCCAAATAACAATCATAGAATTTTGAACAAGCTACTTCACCTTCTAAGCCCCAGTGTCCTCACTTATCAAACACAGGTAATAATTGTACCTACTTAACAGGATTAAGGAGCATGGGTGGCGTAGTGTTTAAGCACTCAGCTACTAACCAAAAAGTCACACTCAAAACCCACCAGCTGCTCCATCCTATAGAAGAAAGATGTGGCAGTCTCCTTCCGTACAGATGACAGCCTTAGAAACCCTATGAAGAAGTTCTACTCTGTGCTATAGGTCACTATGGGTCAGAATTGACTTAACAGTAACAGGGTTTGTCTGAGATAAAGTGTGTGCAGGTTTAGCACACTGCCTGGCATAAAATAAGATCCCAATAAGTGTTAGCTGTTTCTACTGTTATATTTCCACACCAGCACCTAATACAGTGTCTTGCTTATCTCTGAGCAAGGCAAAAGTCTTGCCTTCAGGGAGCTTATAGTCTAGTGGGTGAGATAACGCATATTATAGAACACTGGTTTGGCAATAAGTTTGGTATTGAAGAGTGGTTCTCAAACTTGAATGTGTACCACCATCCCTTGGAAGGCACATTAAAAGATAGATTGCTGCCTACCCCCTGCTTTTCTAACTTCTAGCAAGTCCCAGGTGATGTTGCTGCTGTTGGTCCAGGAACCACACTTTGAGAAACACTGGTAAAGAGAAAAGAAAAGGCTTTGGGAACACAAATTCCTGAGTTCAAATTCTAGTTTTGCTTTTCCCTAAAGTGTGACTTGAGCAAGTTGTTTAATCTAGCTGAACTCCCATTTCTTCCTTTGCAAATGGTGAAAGAGTTAACTGAGATAATATATGCAACTGAGTTATTATCATATGTAAATGAAAGATCTCACCATGTGCCCATACTTGTATTAGCATACTTGGGTGAGATGAACCAGAAGCACAGAAGGCTATATTAATCCCAGCTGGAAGGGAGGTCCTGGGAGGAAGTTAAATTTGAATAGAGTCCTAAGCAGCTGGGAGTCATAGTGATAGTAACATGTTGCTGTAGTTGTTAGCTGCTGGCAAGTAGGCCCTGACTCATGGCCACACTATGCACAACAGAAAAAAAATGTTGCCCAGTCCTACACCACCCCATGCAGATCCAACCATTGTGATCCAAAGAGTTTTCATTGGCTGATTTTCAGAAGGACATCACCAGGTCTTTCTTCCTACTTTGCCTTAGTTTAGAAGCTCTGCTCAAACCCCTTCAGCATCATAGCAACACACAAGCCTCCACCGACAAATAGGTAGTGGCTGTGTATAAAATCCATTAGCCAGGAATTGAACCTGGGTCTCCTGCATGGAAGGTGAGAATTCTATCTCTTAACCACCACTGCCTCTTTTGATAATAACATAAAATTCTTTGAATCTCCTGAGTAACAAATTCTGGATGTTGACTAAGGGAGTAATTAAAAGCACATTTCACTATATTTTGATTGACTTTGACTCTTCTATACCTTGAAATAAGAGTAAAGTCAAATAGTCAAAAGGCACCCAATTCTTTCTACCTATAATCAGCATATAAACATTTCCAAATATTGTGGCTTTGCAAGACCTCAGATTGGGATTTAGATTCATGCATAAAAGCCAGGAATTTACCACACCAATTTTTTTTTTTTCTCTAATTAAAATGCTACACATTGCCATTTAGTCAATTCCAACTCATAGTGATCCTATAGAACAAAGTAGAACTGCCCCATAGGATTTCCAAGGCTGTAATCTTTACAGAAGCAGACTGACACATCTTTTTCCCTCAGAGTGGCTTGAATCTTAGGTTAGCAGCCAAGCAGTTAACCATTGCACCACTAGGGCTCCTAATTGGAAAACTAGGTACTACTATTAACCAAGCTAGTTATCCACTGACACTACCACCTGCACATTTCACTCACTCATTGTTACAATTCAACACTTCACTCATTTGTAGTTTGAAAATATTGGTGTAAAATGTGGCAGATATTTCCTGAACACACCAAATATTTGACAACCAGCTCCCAGGAGAGTTATTTCAAGTCGCTCAACATTTTTACGCACAACAGAATCCAGGGCCTTGCCTTAATATTGCATTTTAGTGGTTTCGATCTTTTCCTTCATAGATATTTGCCTGCCTCCCAAAGCCACAGAATGTGACACAATTTGACATCTGGCAGCACCTGCAAAGCAAAGATGCAGGTCAGGAATTGTAGGGTGAGAGAGGAGTGGGAATTTCAGGACCACCAGAACAAGAGTCTGGCCTTTGGTTACATAAATTGTGAACTTGCAGCAGAGTATAATTTAGCACAGCCAAGAAGGGAGGTCCTGTCACAGGACAAGGAAGGAAACTTATGTCTAACACTGGGAATGGGATTGCAAAAGCTGAGAAGAAAGCATCACAGATACAAATGGAAGAAATAAGCCATCTCAGTTGTTTTTCCAGCCCAGCAGCCTATTTGGAAGGTTATTGCCATAAGAATGTTTAGCCGAATTTTGTCCCACTTCAGGAGCACACCACAGTTTCTCAAATGATATTTCACAAAGTACTAATGAGTGAGCAAGAGCCCCTTAGCACACTTCTCATTCCCAAAAATCCACATCACCATCTGTTTCCTTGAGACCACAAACCAGATGTCTACAAGCAGCTATTTGCAACTTTCTCTGTGACTCCAAACTCTTCTCAAGATTTTTCCTTTCAAATGGGAAGAGAGCTGTTACATTGTGGGGACTTGCAGTCAATGTCATGAAACAAAATGTGTATGAACTTCTGTATGGAAAATGAATTTGCTCTGTAAACTTTCATCCAAATCACAATTAAAAAAAAGAAAAAAGGATTCTTCCTTCCACATTTGTTAACTCTCTGTGCTCCCCCTGCTCTCTTCTCTCCTCTCCCCTTCTTGCATATAAACCAAATAGTTCACTACATAGGGTAAGCAGGGCTGAGCAAAAACAGCCCTGGAGATGAAGCAAGGAGTTCATGAGTGGTACAAATAGTTAAAACACTCTGGGACTAACCAAAAGGTTAGAGGTTAAAGTCCACCCAGAGTTGCCTGGTGATATACTTCCAAAAAATCAGCCACTAAAAACCCTATGGACCACAGTTCTACTCCAACACATGGGTTGCCATGGGTCAGAATTGACTCGCTGTTAACTTGTTGTAGATACAGCCTGTCCCAAACTTTAAGGTACATATGAATCACTTGGGGCTCTTGTGAATTGCAGATTTTGACTAAGTCCACATGGGGTAGAGCCTGAGCCCAGCATTTTGGACAAGCTCCCAGGCAATGCTGACTGCTGCTGGTCTGCAGACCACATTTTGAATTGCATGGTTGTAGAGGATCACAGGAAATTTAAAACCAGCTCAGAAGTTCCCTGTTACTCTGGTTCATCTACTGGCACATGGAGAAAAGTTAAACGTATGGATCCCATCTTAGCGATGGGTATAATGCAAACAGGTTTTATTTGTGTAACAGTTGTTCATTATCATGCTAAACTTATGGATGCCACATTGTGGCACTTCTCCATTATACTGATGTTGTTCTTGTTGTTGTTATGTGCCTTCAAGTCAACCTGACTCATAGCGAACACTCCTTGGGTTTCCGAGGCAGTATCATTACGGAAGTAGATTGCCCCATCTTCCTTCTGAGGAGTGGCTGGTGGGTTTGAACCACCAGCCTTCTGGTTAGCAGTCAAGTGCCTTAGGCACTATGCTACCAGAGCTCCTATTATACTGATAACATAGGGGAACTATGTGAAAGTGATACCTACTATGATAGAATAAAAAAGCATGGGGGTGAGTGTCAAACTGTCCTCCTTGTTAATTGCATGAGCTTGAGCATGCTCCTTAACCACCTTGGAAAGAAATAATAACTGCCCTAGTTAACCTAACATGGCTGCCATGAAGATGTAATGAGGTAAACTATGGGAAATTTCAATACAATGTCAAATGATAAAGTACGGATAACCCTTCTTTGGCCTCAGTGAAGTATTAGAAAATATGAGGATGAAATAACCCTCTTAAAAAGGCTGCAAAACAATAGGCCTACAAAGTGAACAACTACATCAGGGAGATGTACTCCTTAGAACAGTCAACCATGGGAGATCAGAAGGGCAGCATTTGTACAGGGAGAAATGTAGGGAGTCAGGAATGCAAAGCCAAAAAGGACACAAGCAAAGGATAACCACAATGAGGAACTGAGAAGAGAACTATTACATTGTGAGAATTGTAATCAGTGTCACTAAACAAAATGTGTATGAACTGTTGAACAGAAAATGAATCTGCTTTGTAAAATTCACCCAGAACACAAGAAAAAGTGGTTTTTGATTTGTTTTGTTTTGTTTTTTAAAAAAGACAGAAAACAATTTCATAGTCACGCATTGTCCAAAGTCACATTTTAATATGTCGTTAGCTGGCATCAAGTCCTCCCTCAACTCCTGGAAACTCCAGGCACAAATGAACAAAATGCTTCACGGTCCTGTGCCACCCCAATGATCAATTATGGATCAGATCATTGTGATCCATAGGGTTTTTAGTGGTTGATTTTTGAAAGCAGATCACCGGACCTTTCTTCCTAGTCTAGAAGCTTGGTTGAAACCTGTGTGACACTGTAGCAACATGCAAGCTTTTAATGACATGTCAATGGTAGCTGAGCATGAAATCAAACCAGGAGTTCTACATTGACGGTGAGAATTCTACCACCGAAATACCACTGTCCTCATCATTTTAGTATATTATCCCATGTTATTAACCTTCACTCAAACAGCCAAAAGAGAAGGTGTTGTACTATAGAAACAGCATTAACTTGGAACATAAAGTGATTAAACATGTCAGCCCATTTTCATGATATAGAAGCAGTGAGTTTATGTCAGTCTACTTACTTCAAACTTGGCCATCTTTCCAGTAGAAACATCTCCCAAAAGTGGCCCTTTTGAAAAAGACTTCACTTCAACCTCAAGTAAATTCTTTTCTAATGTTAGCCCTTAAGGAAATAATTACCGAAAGTGTCCCAGCCAACGTATCCAAGTATGCCTCTCTGCCTGTGGGTGGATGTCACATTTGGGATACTTGGGATACAGAAAGAAGTTGAAGGGGTTAGTTTTTGGAATTGGACATCTGAAAAAGAAACCCTGCCTAATGAGACTGAAATCCAGTCAGAAATTATGTCTATATGAAACTAATAATCCCTGTGTAAGTGTTTGCCAAAGTGCCCAAGCTTCTTTGTCCGATTTGTATCACGTTTAGACAAGTGATGTTACAATCCTGGGCCTGTATATTATACAATTACAGAAATGTGATTTTCATTATGTTATTAAAGTGCTAGTTGTTATTAGGCAGGGCATACACCCAGCAGATGTTTCTCCCAGCAGTAAGGTTGCTTGCTGCTCTTGCTGCTCCTGCTTCTGCTGCCACTGCTACTACAATAGCCAAAATTTCTTACTCTCAATGCCACATTTGTCCTGCTAATGTACAGTCCTACTGGAGTTAACAGGAAGCACTCCTCATTCCCCTGGATTGTTTTTGATTGGGCTCAACTTCTGGGAGACACTGGACTCCTGCAATGGCCAGCCATGTAAACAGAACTCCCCTTCCTCAGTGTTGTCATTAACCCTTTCTCGGCAGGCAGCAATTCCCACAAATTTAAACCACATGGGCAAGGCAGTCTTTGCAAGAGGGAGAAAAATGCATTTTTTTCTTTTTAATATTCTCTGCTTGGAAAATGAATAGGAGATGTGTTCCATGCATTAGTCATATATTTTGGGAAATCTGTATTGGATATTACATGAAATTGGAATTGCCTGGAGGATCAAACCTAGTTGGGGGTGGGGGGGAGAGGTCTTCAGCTGACCCTGTTGACCATTCCAACAGCCTTTGGGATCGAGAAGTTGTGAATCAGCCTGGGTCTGCCACAAATCAAAACTTTGGTTGATAATATCAGTTTGATCGCTCAGCAACTATTTATTGTGTGTATTCAGTGCAGAAGGGTCAATGGGCTTCAGAGAGGGTTCAGCTCGGGAATTTTAGAATGAGGTCAGAAAATGTCACCTTCTAAAACTGAAGCTAATAAGAAGTAACATGAAACTGGAGCAATTAGCCATCTGCAGGGGTAAAGCATTTCTTAGCAATGTATTGCAGATGAGATTGGGCTGTTCCCTAAATCTCCACCCAGAAGCCATGATGTCTCCATAATAGATCAAGAACAGCGAATGCTAAGGAATGTAAAGGCAACTATTACTGTGAAGCTCTTGGAACTGAGGAGCAAACTGCCCTGGCACTGATCATCCAGACAGTATCCTGAGAGAAACATCCCCAGAGTGAGAAGGGTTATTACTCCAGCTACCACCACTTGAGGAAAATATCCCCCAACAAACAACCAAGATCTTTTAATATAATCCTGTACTCACCAACTGTCTCAGATTCCTAGTGCTGCTATAACATAAATACAACAAGTGGGTGATTTATAACAAAACCAAAACCAAGCTCACTGCCGTAGGGTTGGATCCAACTCACAGTGACCCCTCCTTGGGTTTCCAAGGCAGTATCACTACCGAAGTAGATTGCCCCATTTATTTCCTCACAATTCAGGAAGCTGGAAGACCAAATTCAGGGCGTGGTTCTAGGGGGATGTCTTTCTTCCCTCTGTTTCAGCTTCTACTAGCCAGTATTCCTTGGCGTTTCTAGGTTTGTAGAGTCATCTGCCTCCATTGTCATCAAATAGAACATATCTTCCCTCATATGTGCCAGCCTCAGTGTCTAATCTGCTCTTTTCATAACCCAGAAGTGATTAGGTTTAGAACATAGCCAACACTTATATGGCCCATTAAAATAAAGAAAACCTTGTTCCCAAGTGGGATTACATCCACAGGGTTACAATTCTAACACATATTTTGGAAGAAAGACACAATCCAATCTATAACACCAACCATATTTTTTCCTACTAACAGATACCAATTACCCTACCCAAGAGATTGCCATGGAGAATTAATAAATTAACATTCCAGTAGGTGATGTTGTGTGAATTTGAAGAACAAATCTACACTAATTAAGTCTGAATGTCCCTGAATAGATCAATAAAATTGAATCCTGAGGCAGCATGGATCATACCAAAATCCAGACAACTCCATCCATTCATTCACTTATGTGTTACATGACTTTGTAATAGTGACATCTCTGGACTGTTTATTGTGGCAGGCACTGGGGGTATCAAGGTAAATCTCAATGTTCCTTTTCTTTAAAAATTTCTGGTGTGTTAGAGAATGTTTAGAGAACTATGGTTTGCAACCAATACAGAATTAAGAAATCTATTTAGTGGTCATAGATAGCATTTAAAAAAAAATGGGTAAAGTAGAACAAAAAAAGAAAAGGAATCATCAGTGTGTATTGCCTATAGTAGTGATTAGTATTATTTTGTGGAAGTTTTTGTCTCAGTTATTCATGTGTCTATATGTGTATGTATGTCTTTCTATTGGATCTTGATATGAAATGTATTTCTTACTTTAGACTGTAGTAAGAAAGTTTAAAAACCTCTAGCAGCTAGACATGCTTCCCTTTCCACGTTGGCCTGTAGGATCTGACTTATCCCACTGGCCAGTGTTCCTAGAAGGCTGGTACTGACTGCTCTTTAATCCTTCAGCTTCCTTTTCTGGACCTACCCTTCCCCAGCTCCTTCCACAATGTGTAGGGTCTAACTCCTATGATGAATCTTTTGTTGCATATATTCTTTAAAAGTTTGAAAAAAAACACTTTACTAATTGTTGTTGTTGTTATGTGCTGTCAAGTCGGACTCGACTCATAGCGACCCCTCCTTGGGTTTCCGAGGCAGTATCACTACGGAAGTAGATTGCCCCATCTTCCTTCCGAGGAGTTGCTGGTGGATTTGAACCACCAGCCTTCTGTTTAGCAGTCAAGTGCCTTTAGCCACTATGCTACCAGAGCTCCCATGGAGACATCAAATATTATTTATAATTCTTTGTGTTTATGTCTAGACATTCAACTAAATCATGTAAAAATTTACAAACACAGCCTAGACAAGAAGTGACTTTAACAGTCAGAAAGTGCTTCTTAGAAGTAACACTGAGCTGGCTCTTAGATGATATGTAGGCACACACCAGACAAAAGCTCTCAGCCTGAACAACAAATCTAATATCCTTTTTCTCCCCCTTCCTCTCTCTCTCTCTCTCTCTCTCTCTCTCTCTCCTCTTTCTTTTTCTTTTTCTTTTTAACATTTTATTTTAATTTGGGTGAAAGTTTACAGAGCAAATTGGTTTTCCATTCAACAGTTCATACACATTTTGTTTTATGAAATTGATTGCAATTCCCACAAAGTAACAGCACTCTTCCACTTCTTCCCTGTGATCAACATTTCCTTTTGCCTTTCTTCCTATCCTTTCCTGCCTTCTGAGATTTATCCCTTGGGAAATGCTGCTCTCTTAATCTCTTATGTTTGATTGTTCTAAGGAGTGGGTACCTCTCTGGTGTTATTGTTCACCTTAAGACCTGTCTATTGTTTGGCTGAAAGTTGAGCCATGGGGGTGAGTTCAGTTCCAAACTTGCAGGGTGACAAAGGGCCATAGCCTTGGGAGTTCCACCAGTCTCTATCAGACCAGTAATTCTGGTCCTTACTATGATTTTGAGTTTTGTTCCACATTTTTCTCCCATTCTATCCAGGATCACCAATTGTAATCCCTTTCAGTGTGGTTGGCAGTGGCAGCCAGGCACCTTCTTGTTCTTCTGGTGTCAGAGCTGTGAAGGCTGAGGTTCACATGGTCCATTAGTCCCTTGGACTAATTCTTTCCATGCATCTTTAATTTTCTTTACTCTTCTTTCCTCCAGACAAGGAGAGACCAATAGTTCCACCTTAGATGTCCACTCACAAACTTTTAAGACCCCAGTCTCTGCTCACCAAAATAGAATGGAAAACATCAGTCTTTGTGTACTAGGTTATACCAATTGACTTCAATGTCCCTCTTAACTATGGTCCTGAGCTCACATGTCCAGCAACTCATTCCCTAAAGGTTTTGGTTATGGCTAAGAAGTTTTCATAACTTTGCCCCTGTTAACTCTACTGTATATGTGAAAAGTCTTACAGCACTTACAAAAACGTATGTAGAAATATTGTCTGCCAGACCTATATACAGTCATGGATATAATCCCATTTGCCTACTCATACCTAATCATCTTGCCTGTCTACCTATGTGTCCACTCAAAGATTAATGTTTGCTATTACTGATAAAGATTGTGTATATTTTCTGTGAGTCTTGTGCACCTTGCTTTGTCTTCCTTTTCCTTAGTGATATGCTGTTCACCCACTTTGTGTAAATTGCCTTTCCTTTCAACCAAATTAACATCTGTCTCTTAACTAGTTAGTAATTTTCCTTCCTCTCCCTCCTTATCACTGGTAATAATCAAAGAATGTTTATTTCCCCGTGTAAACCTTTCCTTGACTTTTTATAATAATGTATTCATATAATATCTGTCATTTGGGGATTGACTTATTTCACTCAGCATAATTAATGTACTCTAAGTCTATCCATGCTATGAGGTGTTTCATGAATTCTTCATTATTCTTTGATATTACATAGTATTCCACTGTGTGCGTGTACCATAGTTTTTTGATCCATTGGCCTATTGATGGGTACTTGCTATTGTGAATAGTACTGCAATGAAGATGGATGTGCACATATCTATCATGTCCTGGCTCTCACTTCTTTAAGATACATACTTAGTAGTGGGATTGCTGGATCATGTGGTATTTCTGTTTCCAACTTTTTAAGGAAGCAACAAACCATTTTCCATACTGGTAGCACCATTTTACAGTCTCAACAGCTTTTTATGAGAGTTCCAATCTCTCCACACTCTTGCCAGCATTTGCTGTTTTCTGTCTTGTTGAACTTTTATTGTTCTGTCTTATTGACCTTTCATTATTGCTGGGGTGAGATGGTATCTCACTGTTGTTGTGATTTTCATCTCTCTAATTGCTAATAATTGTGAGCATTTCATCATGTGTTTGTTGACCACCTAAATATTTTCTTTGGTGAAGTGTCTGTCCATGTCCTCTGCCCATTTATCAAATGGAATTTGTCTTTTTGATGTTGAGGTATTGAATTTTTCTATAAATTTTAGAGGTGAGTTCCTTTTTGGATATATCATTGCCAATTTTTTTTTTCCCAATCTGTAGGTTCTCCTTCTACTCTTAAAGAAGTCTTTTGATATGCATAAGAATTTAATTTTTAAAAGACCCTAGTTATCTAGTTTCTCTTCTGCTCTTTGTGCATTTATGGCTATGTTTGATAGTCTATGGCATACATGAGGGCCCCTACGTTTGCCTCTATTTTTCATTTGATGATCTTTATACTCTTGTTGTTGTTGTTGTTATGTGCCGTCGAGTCGGCCCCAACTCATAGCAACCCCTCCTTGGGTTTCCGAGGCAGTATCAATCACTATGGAAGTAGGATTGCCCAACCTTCCTTCCGAGGAGTGGCTGGTGGGTTTGAACCGCCAGCCTTATGGTTAGCTTTATACTCTTAGGTTTTATATTTAGGTTTTTGATCCATCTTGAGTCAGTTTTAATATATGGTGTGAGGTATGGATCTTGTTTTATTTTTCTGTGAATGGATATCTAGTTTTGTCAGTATGATTTGTTAAGAAACTATCTTTTCACCATTTAGTGGCTTCTGACCATTTGTTATAAATCAGCTGTCTGTAAGTGGATGGATCTACTTCTGAGTTCTAAATTCCATTCCTTTGGTCTATGTGTCTGTCATTGTATTAACACCAGGCTGTTTTGACTGCCCTGGCTGTATTATAGGTTTTAAGACTAGAAAGTGTGACACCTCCTACTGTTCTTCTTCAGTAGTGCTTTGCTTATCCAGGGTTTCTTTCCTTTCCATATAAAATTAATGATTGATTTTCCCATCTCCTTAAAGAATGTTGATGGAATCTGGATCAAGATTCCATGATATCTATACATTGATTGAGGTAGTATTTCCATTGTCACAATGTTCAGTCTTCCTATGCATGAGCAGGGTCTATTCTTCCATTTATATAGATTTCTTAATGTTTCATGTAGTACTGTTTTGTAGTTTTCTTTGTATAGTACTTTTATACCTCTGGTTAGATTTATTCCTAGGTATTTTACCTTTTTGGTAAATATTGTAAATGGTAAGCGAGCTCTGGTGGCATAGTGCCTAAGGCATTTGACTGCTAACCAGAAGGCTGGAGGTTCAAACCCACCAGCCACTTCTCAGAAGGAAGATTGGGCAATCTACTTCCATAGGGATGCTGCCTCAGAAACTCAAGGAGAGGTCACTATGAGTCAGGTCCGACTCCACAGCAGAGTGTTTGGTTTTTGGTTTGGCAAATGGTTTTATTTTCCTTACATCATTTTCAGAGTTCTCTTTGTTGGTGTTGAGGAATCCAACTGATTTTTGTATCTTTACTTTGCATCCTTCCACTATGCTGAATCTTTCTCATTCCAATAGTTTTCTTGTTGAGACTCTGGGATTTTTACATATAGGCTCATATCATCTGCAAATAGGATAGTTTTACTTCTTCCTTACCAATTTGGATGCCTTTTATTTCCTTTTCTTGCCTTATTGCCCTAGCTAGGACTTCCAGGTTGAACAGAAGTGGTGATAGAAGGCATCCTTGCCTGGTGCCCATTTATAAGGGAATGCTTTCAATCTCTTTACATTGAGAATAATATTGGCCATTAGTTTTGCATATATATGCCCTTAATTAAGTTGAAGAATTTCCCTTTTATTCCTATTTTGCTAAGAGTTTTTATTGGGGATGGGTATTGGATTTATTAAATGCCTTTTCAGCATCAGTTGATATGATCATGTGGTTCTTTTCCTTTGTTTTATTTATGCAGTGGATTTAGCTGATTATTTTTCTAATGTTGAACCATTCTTTCATACCTGGTATGAATTCTACTTGGTTGTGATGCATTATTTTCTTTTCTTTTTTTTATGTAATGTTGAATTCTATTGGCTAGGATTTTGTTGAAGATTTTTGTGTCTATATTCATGAGGGATATTGGTATGTAATTTTCATTTTTTTAATGGTTTCTTTGCCTGGCTTTAGTATCAAGGATATTCTTGCTTCATAAAATGAATTTGGGAGGATTCCCAAATACTTTTCAAACATCCTTTTCTACATTCTGGAACAGTTTATATAGAATTAGTATCAGCTCTTCTCTGAATGTTTGGTAAATTTTGCCAGTGAAGCCGTCTGGGCCAGGGCTGTTTTGTTGTTGTTGTTGTTGACAGTTTTTTTGTGTCCTTTTCAATTTCTTCTTTTGTTATGGACTTGTTCAAATTTTCTACCTCAGTTTGTATTAGTTCAGGTATGTTGTGTGTTTCCAGAAATCTGTCCATTTCTTCTAGGCTTTCATTTTGTTGCAGTCCAGCTCTTCATGGTAGTTTGTTATTATCCTTTTTATTTCAGTAGGTTCTATTGTGACACCACCTATTTCATTTCTTATTCATTTTATTTACATCTTCCTTTCTTCTTGCTAGTTAAATTTGCCAATGGTTTGTCAGTTTTGTTAATCTTTTTGAAGAATAAACTTCTAGTCTTGATTCTTTCTCTTGTTTTCTTTTTTTCTGTTTCATTTATTTCTGCTCTGAACTCACTGCTGTTGAGTAGGATCTGACTCATAGCTTATGTTGTTGCATCTTATTCCATTGGGTCTCACAAATGGGCTCATTGTACACTCTCTGTTACATCTTTTTCTGTAGAAGTCAGTGGCTCAGCATATAGAAACAACAAAGCCTGTGGGAGGATACAAAACAAACAACAACAACAACAACAAAAAAAAATACCTCCCTGATATTCAGTCAATTCAACTTATAGCAACCCTCCCTTGGGTTTCTGAGGCAGTATCTCTATGGAAATAGATTGCCCTGTCTTCCTTCTGAGGAGTGGCTGGTGAGTATGAACCTCCAGCCTTCTGGTTAGCAGTCAAATGCCTTAGGCACTACACCACAGAGTTCCTAGATTAAAGATTAGATTTCTGCTCTAATCTTTATTATTTCCTTTCTTCTGGAGACTATATGTTTTTCTTGTTGCTTTTTTTTCAAATTGTTGGAGTTGTTGAGTTAAGGTCTTGATTTTGGTTCTTTCTTCTTTTTTGACGTGAGCATTTATTGCTATAAATTGACCTCTGAGTACTGCTTTCACTGTGTCCCAATGGTTTTGGTATGTTGTGTTTTCATTCTTGTTTAATTTTAGAAATATTTTATTTCACATTTTGTGTCTTCTTAGTAGTTTTTAAAGTAGAGTGTTATTCATTTTCCATGTATTTGATTTTTTTCCCTGATCTTCTTATTATTGATTTTTAATTTTATAGTGTTGTGATCTGAGAAGATGCTTTGTAGTATTTAATGTTTTAAAATTTATTGAGGCTTGCTTTGTGGCCTAACATATGACCTGTTCTTGAGAGGGATCCATTTGCTGGGGGAAAAACTGTGTATTGTGTTTTTGTTGGGTGGAAACTAAACTAACAAAACTCTCTGTTGTCGAGTTGAACCTGACTCATAGCGACCCCTCCTGGGTTTCTCAGACAGCATCACTACAGAAGTAGATTGCCCAACAAGGAGTGGCTGGTGGGTTTGAACCACCAGCCTTCTGGTTAGCAGCCAAATGCCTTACGCACTGTGTACTCTGTAAATGTCTATGAGGTCAAGTTGGTTGACTGTGTTTTTGAGATCTTATGTACCTATGTTGAGATTCTTTCTAGTTGTTCTGTCTTTCATCTAAAGTGGTGTGCTAAAATTTCCTACTACTATTGTGGATCTGTCTATTTCTCTTTTCAATTTTGCTAACATTCGCTGTCTGTATTTGAGGGATTTTTCATTGGGACATAGAGATTATGTTTATGGTTCTGTCCTCTTGCTGGATTAACACTTTTATCATTACATAATACCCTTCCTTGTCCTCTATGCTATTTTTTGTATTGAAGTCTATTTTATAAGAAATTAATTAACTGCTGTTCTTTTTTTGGTTGCCCTTTGGTCACTATGGGTCAAGTCCAACTTGACGGCAAATAAAACAACAACAATAGCTTGGTATATTTTATTTCATCCTTTGAATTTTTTTTATTTATTTTCATTGTGTGTATGGTGAGTCTCTTATAGGCAGCATATTGGTGAATCCTGTTTTCATATCCATTCTGCCACTCTCTTTCTCTTTTCTGGTACATTTAATCCATTCACATTCAGTGTAATTAATGATAGGTATGATTTTACTGCTGTCATTCTTTTGTGTTTTTTATTGTGGTGTTAATTGTTTCTTTGCTCCAAATATTTTTCTGTTCTGAGTTCATTTTGTTATCAGATTTTCTTTTCATTTTCTTCATTGTTGTCTTTCTCCTCATGTGTTAACATGATCCTTTAGCTTCAACCCTAAGTATCTATTCTTATTTAACATGTGAAAATTCAGCCAAATATTAGTCAGATGCAAAATCAGATGATTTAGTTGTATTTCTGCACTGGTTTATCACTGCAGGTAAAATTATCATTCCATGAAAACATCTCCAAGGCCCAGGTACTCAGGACCTACCTGTGACTAAGGTTGTACCAAGACAACACAGAATCTGTTCCTTAATGTTATAGTCTTTGAAAATGCTACCTATTTGGGGGGCGGGGATAGCAAGTCAAGTGGCTATAAAGGAGAAACCATAACACAAACAAGAGAGAAGTCTAAATAGATTAGATTCCTGGAAATAGATTCCAAGATGGGGAGTTGCATGCAAAAGGCTTACTGGGAAGACCTCTTGGGAAACACACCTGTAGGGACATGAGGAAGACAGGTATGGATAGAGGGAAAAGCTCACTGACAATGGGACTACAACTGAGGCTGACTGAATGAGGAGCTCTGCAGTTGGGTCAGTCCCTCAGAGTTGCCCTAATTGAGGTTGGGTCTTTGCCATTCAAGTCACTGATTGTGGGCTGAACCTTTAGAGGAGTCATAGTCTTGGGTGAAGCAGTTCCCTGCAGCTGTGGGCAATTCTCTGTGAATAACAAAGCCATGAGTACTCATAGCTCCAAACACTATCCTCAGGATTTGGAGATGGGTAAAGAGATCTTGACAAGGCCTTCTTGATGGAAGATTCCAGAATCTACTACCTCAAACTAGCACAATCTCTATGTTCCCAATGGGGTTGTATCCAAAACCTGAACGTGGTTTCCTGGTAGAATGGATTGGACTACATAAGAGCTGCAAAAATACCTTCCGAGATTAGACTAAATTTAGTTCTTGGCTGCTATTATGTGAAATTCTAAAGGCCATGAAAAGGAGAAACATACCCCTCAGGCAGCAGCAGACTCAGCCACCTGGCAAAAGAGATACACCAAAGCCCAATCTAGAAAGAAGACAACAGACCTCCAAAAAGACCACATTCAAAGAGTGAACCATCTGCTCTTTTTTAATGCTCAGTGACCATTTCCTCTTCTTTCCCAATCTTCCTTTGGGAGACCATGCCTTTCCCACCATCAGTCTCCAAAAACTCCAAACTCACTGCCATCGAGTCAAATCTAACTCATAGTGACCCCTCCTTTGGTTTCTAGGTGGTATCTCTATGGAAGTAGATTGCCTGATCTTTCCAAGGAGTGGGTGGTGGGTTTGAACTGCTAGCCTTTTGGTTAGCAGTCAAATGTCTTAGGCACTATACCACCAGAGTCTATGTGGGTGAATCAGCTGACTCTAGCTCTCACTGTATGCCCAGGCAAAGTACCCCAGTCCTGGGAAATAAGAGAGAAGCATCCCCTAAGCCTCTGTGATTGAGTCAGACCTTGTCATGTGACCCAACTAAGCCTATCAAAGCCAATGAATATCATCCCAGGATTTTCATTGGAACTTTTGTGAACAAAGATATTCTCTTTCTGACGGGTTTGCAAAAATGATAGACCATCTGCCAGAGCTTAGCCACATCTGTTCCCTCTTGGGTAGTGCCTGTCTGAAAATGAGGTCAAAAAAGAGCACAGAGCTGAGAATAAGAGAATGGGATGGATCCTGGTGATACCTCTTGAGCACTTAGACTTAGCCATAACTGAAACCACTTACCAAATGTACTACTGGACTTTTCATTTGGTTAAGCTAATAACTCATGCTTTGCTTAAGCCCCTTGAGTTGTTTTTTGTCACTTACAACCAAATGACTGATTTCCCATGACAGCTGGAAGGAAGCTAGTGTGGGTAATAAACTTCCATCTTCTCCCAACTCATCTATCCAAGTTCTTCATCCTTCATATGAGCAACCTTCCTACTCCCCAAGGTGGAGTGGGAGAGGAAACTGCAACTTCCTTGAGAAGCAAAATGCAAGCTGGGAAGAGCTGATAAAGGAGTGAAAATTTGAATGTAGTCTTTGAAAATAGCCAGGGTAGACAGAAAGGAGGTATAGGGGAAATGGAATCTGTAATCAGCAATAGGAAACAGGGCTGACAAAGCATGGAGGCATGTTCTAGAGAGGCAGTGTACAGTGGTTAGCAGCAGGGATGCCAGCATTAGCCTCCATGAGTTCAACCTTTGCTTTACCATATTAGCTGTGTGACCTGGGAAATTCTTTAAACTTCTTGTGATTCAGTTTTCTCAGCTGTAGAACAGAAATAAAAATGGCACCTTCCTCATATGATCACTGTGAGGATTAAGTGAGTGAAGAGTTTGTTAAGCGTTTAGAAAAGTGCCTTGTTGTTGTTGTTGTTATTTGCTGTCGAGTCAGTCCCGACTCATAGCGACCCCTCCTTGGGTTTCCGAGGCAGTATCACTATGGAAGTAGGATTGCCCAACCTTCCTTCCAAGGAGTGGCTGGTGGGTTTGAACCTCCAGCCGTCTGGTTAGCAGGCAAGTGTCTTAGCCACTATGCTACCAGAGCTCCTAGAAAAGTGCCTAGTACTTACAAAATGCAGGATTAATATTAATGATTACTATTTTTATTTTAAACAGGGTAGAAACCTCTTCAGCTTGTGTAGCAAAGTAGATGCAGAAAAGCAAATATGGCTGAAGAGTTGAGCATGGGTCCCTAACAGAAGTCTGACCTTGAAAGCCTGGCACTAGGCTTAGACGTCCTTTGTAAGGGTAATAGGCTAAACAATGGGCATCTCTACAGATGCCCATGTCCTAATCCCTAGACCCTCTGGATATGTTATCCTACATGGCAAAAAGAATTTTGCTGATGTGATTTACGTTAAGGATCTTGAGATAGGGAGATTTCCAATGTAACCACAAGGGCACTTGTAAAAGAAAAGCAAAAGAGTTAGAGTCAGAGAAGGAGATGTGATGATAGAAGCAGAGGTGGGAGAGATGTGGGGACATTAGTCAAGGAATAGGGGTAGCCTCTAGAAGCTAGAAAAGGCAAAGATATAGGTTTTCCTCCAGAGCTTCCAGAAGGAATGAAGGCCTGCTAACTCATTTTAGATTTTTGACCTCCAGAACTGCAAGATAATAAATTTGTGTTGTTTAAAGCCACTGTGCTCATGGCACTTTGATACTGCAGCAATAGGAAATGGAGATTTAAGACAGAAGCAAAAGTGGTTGTATGGGCCTTGCTTGAGTAGATATGAGGGAACTGCTGGGAAGGGGCATTGAAACCATTTAGGGAAGATGAAAATGTTTTCTATCCTGCTTGGGGCTCTGGTGGCATAATGTCTAAGGCTCTTGGCTGCTAACCAGAAGGCTGGCAGTTCAAACCCACCAGCCACTCCTTGGGAGGAAGATGAGGCAATCTATTCCATAGTGATACTGCCTCAGAAACCCAAGGAGGGGTCGCTATGAGTCGGGTCCAACTCAATGGCAGTGAGTTTGGTTTTGGTTTTGGAGTCTCTGGTGGTGAAAATTGTTAATGTACTCTGCTACTAAATAGAAGGTTGGTGGTCCCACAAAGAGGCATCTCAGAAGAAAGTCCTGGTGGGACTTCTAGTGAACTTGTGGAATAGGCAGACAAGCTACACAGACTCTCTTCAACAGAGAAAAGAGAAACCAAGTTGACAGATACAGAAGATAATCCTGGAGCCATGAGCTTTGAAAGAAAGCATACAGAACTGGATTAAGCACCAACTAGCAGAAAAATCTGAATGAAAACAGTGAGTATGGAGACAGTCAGAGTTGCGGACTATCAGCTACTCTGATGGAATCAAAAGCCTGAATATATCCAAGTCATGCTGGGACTTGAGATTTGACCTAAAGATCATCCCTGGTGATGAAGAGCTGCATGGACAACTGCGCTGGTGGGCTATGACTAGGAAGGGACACAGCAAGGAGGGAGACAACCTGAGCTGTGGACTTTTGGCAATCCAGAGAGCTCAGCCATTTTGATTGTTTAAAAGCAGTGGCCATTTTGGATATTTAAAGTGACCCAGGGCACAGCCATTTGTAATTTTTACAAGCGGTGGCTGTTTTGGATATTTAAAGTGACCAAGGATGCAGCCATTTTGAATGTTTAAAGGTGGAGGCCACATTGGCTTTGAAAGTGACAGCATTCTCATTCGTATTCCAGGGACCTAAGAATAGGCTCCATTTGCCAAGGATGGCAGGGACATACAGGAGGCTGACTATGGGAAAGGAGACAAGTAGTGAGTGTATAAGTGCTGTCAACTAGTGAATAGAGGAGCACAGAACCTTGCTTATATAGACAATATCCAAACAAAATGAAAACCTTGGGCACATCACTCTAACATACAATCATAAATTAAATATAAACACAAAAATGTCACAATGTCTCGGAGATAGCAGAGCATCACAGTCCACACAAAGAAGCAAGGTAAAGCAGGAGAAATAAGAGAGCAGGCTACAGAACCAAAACACATCCCTAAGGAAGAAGCAGCATTGGAACTGCATCAAGGAATTCAAAATGATTATATTTAGGTACCTTCAATGGATGGAGAAACAGATCAAGGAAAACAATGACAAAATCGAGGAAAACACAAAGAAAGCCTAGAACAATTTCAAAAGGCAATACAAAAACAAAATGACAAAATAAATGAAAAATTAGAAATGATACAAAATATATGTATAGAAATTCAGAAGATTAATACTAAATTTTCAGAAACAGATAACACAATGAATGGGCAAAGGAGTAGAACTGAATCAGTGGAAGGCAGAATTAGTGAGATTGAAGAAAAATACCTCAATATTTCTCTGGAAAGGAATTAATCAGAAAAAAGATCAAAGCAAAATGAAGAAAACCTAAGGTTCATGTGGGATACCATCAATAGGAATAACCTACATGTAATTGGAATTCCAGAACAGGAAGAGACAAATAAATCCACAGAGAAAATTGTTGAAGATTTGTTGGAAGAGAATTTCCCTGGTATGATCAAAGATGAGAATATACCCATTCAAGAAGTCCAAAAAACCCCAAACAGGATAGACCCCAAAAGAAAATCACCAAGACATATCATTATCAAACTCACCAAAACCAAAGACAAAGAAAGAATCCTGAAAGCAGCATGGGAAAAATGAAAAGTTACCTACAAAGGGAAAACAATAAGAATAAGCTCTGATTCCTCAGCCAAAACCATGCAAGTGAGAAGGCAATGGGATGGTATATATAAACACTGAGAGAAAAATTTCCAACCAAGAATTATATACCCAGCAAAATTCTCCCTCAAATATTATAGTGAAATTAGGACATTTCCAGAGAAGCAGAAATTAAGGGAATTTGTTAAAGCCAGGCCAACCTTACAAGAGATGCTAAAGTAAGTCCTTTGGACAGAGAACCAACAAAAGAAAACAACAACCGACCATTAACACACATGAAGACACAATCCAGAAACCAACCCAGTTATGGAAGTATCCAAAGTAAACAAGCCTACAAGAATGTAAACAGGGAACCAAAGATATCAACTGATAAATGAGGACAACTACAAACCAAAAAGAGGGAAAAAATTGTAGTTACAGAACTAAGTGGTAGGGAAGTCAAGACAACTGCAAGATAAAACGGACTGTTCTAAATTTGGGAAGAAAATTATAAATCACAGGGTAACCTCAAAGAAAAATGATAAGCCTTCACATGAAAATTAAAAAAAGGACAAGCACAAATATTTAGCAAATACTAAAACAATAGCAACGAAGGAAATGATAACATGATTCATAAACAAAACAAGCTCAGCACAGAACATAACATGGAACAAAGAAATCAGGACCACAAAAAAAGCACATAACAAAATGATAGCAACAGATTTATACTTGTCGATAATTACATATCTGACAAGGGATTTATCTCTAAGATTTGTAGAAAACTCCAACACCTCTACCACAAAAAGATTATCAATACAATTAAAAAATGGGCAGAAGACATGAATAGACACTTCACCAAAGAGGATATTCAGGCAGCCAGTCCTGGTGGGACTTCTGGTGAGATTGTGGAATAGGCAGACAAGGTACACAGAAGAAATGCTCACAATCATTAGCCATCAGAGAGATGCAAATCAAAACAACAATGAGATACCATCTTGCTCCAGCACTAATGGCAAATTCAACAAGACAGAAAATAACAAATGCTGGCAAGGATGTGGAGAGATTGGGATTCTCATACACTACTGGTGGGATTGTGAAATGATACAACCACTGTGGAAAACAGTGTGGCAATTCCTTAAAAAGCTGGAATTAGAAGTACCATTTGTCCCAGCAATCCCATTACTAGGTATATATCCTAAAGAACTGAGAGCCAGGATGTGAACAGATATATGTACACCTATGTTCATTGCAGCACTATTTACAATACCAAAAAGATGGAAACAACCTACGGACCCATCAATAGAAGAATGGATAACCAAACTACGTACATACACACAAGGGAATACTATGTAACCCTAAAAAATAATGTAGAATCAGCAAAACACCATGTAACATGGATGAACTTAGAAGACATTTGCTGAATGAAATAGTCAATCATAGAAGAACAAAATAGCATTAGTTCATTATTGTAAAAACTCAAGGAAATGTTTATATATGGAAGGCAACTTTCTTTGTTGGTTACCAGGTGTGTGTGTGTGTGGGGGGGGGACCCTGAAAAAAAATGCATTGACCTCTGTCACTTTAGTTTTGTGTATTTCACTGTACATAAATTATATTTCAATAAAATGTATTAAAAAAAAAAGAAAAAAGGCCTGGTGATCTATGTCCAAAAACTTCAGCCACTGACAAACCCATGGAGCACAGTTCTACTCTCACACACATGGAGAATTGACTCAATGGCAATTGGTTTGGTTTAACTTGGGTGTAGAGTTTTTTTTAAAACTCATTGAACTACACTTAAAAGGGATATAATTATGTATGGAAATTATACCTCAATAAACTTGGAAAGACACAAATTTCTCAAATCCTCTAATTCTCCCTTTCAAGGGGAAATTGAGAGATCTGGATTCCTATGTGTATTAGGACACAGGTCCAGTACCCCGTTTTATATATGTGGAAAAGGAGGCTTGGAAAGGTGAAGAAATTTGACCCAAGTCAAATGTGTGGGTGCTGCATAGCATGGACGAGAATGGAGGGTTTTGACTCCTACCCAAGACTCACTCTCACACTGCTCTGCCTCTTTGTCCAATGTTGGAACACCCAAGAAAAGGCAGGCAGGTGAATCTGCAACGTCCCAGCAGCAGCATGCTGTCCACTTTTCTGCAGACCCATAACCTTCCCCGTCCATGTGTTCTCTCTCAAAGTGCTGAGACATCTGCTTTTTAATTACCAAGGTGAGTGAGGATCAAATCAGCCTTTTCCTTCTTCTGACACTGCAGAGCACCATGAGAATAAAGGGACCAGTGGAGAGCAGAGCAGTTACAAAGTTTAAATTCATTTCCCCTCTTAAAATTCTGTTTTCCCCAAGTCAGGAAAGGGCCTGCCCTCTCACCCTACCCCCTCCTTGGGCATCTCCCTGACCTGGTGCTCAGCTGCAAAGAGAACCTACAGTAACCTGTGTGTGTTGTTCTGCAAATTTAGCCACTTCCCTGACCTGAGAGTCTTCACCTGTTGGAGAGTGAAGCAGTGCACAGTGCCTTTCCTAAGCCTTGGGACAATTTTCCCTGCTACCTGGAAAATTAAGCCCAACATCTCCTACCTGTAGAGCCTGGATTAATAAGAACTCAAAACCTTTTTATGTTTCTTATTCAACTTCCTCTAACAACATCCTTAAGAGACAGAGAGAAGTAAAAATCCACCTTTTAATTTTGCAAGCAGGAAGGAACAGGTCAAAACAGAAAAGGATGAAGTATGGAGACTACGGATTTTCCCAGGCCCACTTCTGAAAACTACCTTCGCTATGCTACTCAGGTACATACAAACCGCCCGCAGCCTTGAGCCTAGTGCTAGTAGCTTAGAGCCCTCTGCTCCAACTTCCATGGAGAGCAGGGATCCCTGGGTCTCCTTCACCCACACAGATGTGACTTTCCAAAGCACATTTCCTCAGTGAGCACACTGAATGCCCTCAGCAAGGCATCTAGCATGCAGTGAGGTTTTAATTGCTTTTGGGTGGTGACATTTTGCTGCACTCAGGTGATTATCTCAGCAAGAATCTGTAGACTTTCTCCAGATGGTCAGAAATGGCAGGTGGATAAAGATTACCTGGCCATAATTTAAGGGCTCCAACATGTCTTTCACACATTTCAGAAATTCCTAGAATTGAAAGGAGTCTGAGCCATCCCTTAGTGGAAACTTGTTGTTCTTATTGTTAATTGTCATGGAGTTGGGCCCCTAAGTCATGGTGACCCCACGCACACTGGCACGAATGCTGCGTGTTCCTACTCCACCCCCATGATCAGTTGAAGGTCAAGCCGTTGCAATCCATAGGGTTTTTATTGGCTGATTTCTGAAGGAGATCACCAGGGTTTTCTTCCCAGCCATCTTAGTATGGAAGCTCTGCTGAAACCTGTTCAACATCATCAAAAAAAAAAAAAAAAAAAAGCACTGGCGTGAAGTTGGATCTGACCCATAGCGACCCCTCTCTCCTTGGTTCTCTGAGGCGGTATCACTATGGAAGTAGATTGCCAACCTTCCTTCTGAGGAGTGGCTGGTGGTTTGACCCTCCAGCCTTCTGGTTAGCAATCAAATGCCTTAGGCACTGTGGTGGTTAAGTTTGTGTGTAAACTTGGCTGGCCCTGGTTGAGTGGCTGGGCGGCTGGATATAGTATTCCCTGTGATGAGACTGGTAATCAACTCCATGGTGGAATCTACTGTGAGCAGCTGAGTAGCTGCCTTTGGGTATGTGGTCTGATTCCCATATATAAGAAACAGCTTTGGGAATTGTCTCTAGCTTATGGCACACTTAAACCCTCCATGTAGCTGTGCCATTGTTCAGCAGCCTGCCATGCTCTGTTGACCTTGGGCCTTTAATGGACTTGAGTTAATGCAGCAGGTGATAGCTGCCTGAGTGAAAAGATGCCTCTAGCTTCAGTGGTCCAGGAGCAAGAGGCAGAGGTGAAGCCCGAGGTCGAGGGGCTTCCACACAGCCCCTAGAGCCTGGCACTTTGAACTCGGACTTCTAGCCTCCCTCACTGTAAGAGAATAAATTTCTTTTTGATAAGGCCATCCCATTGGTGGTATCTTCTGTTAGAGTGGCACCAGGTTACCAAAACAGGCACTACGCCACCAGAGTTCCTGTTCAACGTCATAGCAACACACAAACCTCCACAGACCAATGGGTGGTGGCTGTACATGAGGTGCATTGGCCAGATATCAAAGCCAGGTCTCTGGCATAGAGGGTGAGAGTTCCACCACCCCCAGTCATACTTTAGGGGCATAGTAAATAAAGTATGTCCCTTAGCACCAGTTCATGCAGGCTCCACTGCGAGATTCTTTTAAGCAAACCCTGGTACAGATCTGTGGAAGGAGGCAGGTAGTAAAGACATTAGATTGTCCCCAAATGCCACTTGTCCTTGTTATGACACTATTCCACTATCCAGCCCCTCATTCTTCAGGTGTCACACCATTGATTACCTTTTGACTTCTAAGCACCAGATCATTAAGTCAAGCACCCAAAATGTTGTCCAGAATCTTCACATTGTCCTTGACATAGCAAGGAACGGAGATAGGAAAAGTTGGCTTTATGAAATATATTGATTTTTTTCTTTTCTTTTTGAGTTTAAACTTGGAAGCAAGACACCAGCCATGACTTCCAGCATCACAGTAGAAAGTCTGACAGCTATCTCTAAGTGACTGGTATTTTATAGCAGTGATTTTCAATGTGTGGTCCCCAGACCAGCAGCAGAAGCATCACCTGGGAACTTGTTACAAATGCACTTTCTCAGTACCCTCTCCAGATTAGAAGCTGTTGGGTTAGGGTCCCCAAATCTGCCACCTTCACAAGCCCTCCAGGTGATTTTCAGATGCCCACTCAGTACTATCTTCCCCCTGCTTGATTATTGATATTGCCCCTTTGAGAATCTGGCTCAATCTAGTAGCTCTCCCCAAGGAAAATACACATGCAAAAAAAAAAAAAGAGAAAAAAAAAATGTGCACAATTTCAGGGAAGTTCAAAGACCACCTTGAAGCCCATTCGAGAAAATCCCTTAGCATCCAGAGAACCTGGCTGAGGATGCCCATGCTCCCACTACCCGCCCCCGCCTTCAGTTTAACTGATTCTCAGAAGGGAAAGGCGGGTTTATCAGTTTGCTAGCACTGCTGTGGCTAAGACACTTGCCTGCTAACCAGACGGCTGGCGGTTCAAACCCACCAGCCACTCCTCAGAAGGAAGGTTGGGCAATCCTACTTCCGTAGTGATACTGCCTCGGAAACCCAAGGAGGGGTCGCTATGAGTCGGGGCCGACTTGACGGCACATAACAACAACAACAACAACAAGCACTGCTGTAACAAAATACTACAAAGTGGGTGGCTTTAAACTGAAATTTATTATCTCATGACTCTAGAAGTTATCCAAAATGTAGGATGTCTGTCGGGCCTTGCTCTCTCAGAAAGCTCTGAGGGAAGAGCCTTCATTGTCTCTCTGGCTTCTGGTAGCCCCACCTGTTCCTTGGCATGTAGATGCATCTCAGAAACCCAAAGAGGGGTCGTTATTGATGGCAGTGAGGTGTTTTTTCTTTTTTTCTTTTCTTTTTTTTTTTTTTTTAATGATCATTGTCTTCTGTTTCTCCATGTGTCTTCTCCTCTTTCATAAGGACACAACTCAGACTGGATTAAAACCCACCTACTCCAAATCTGTCCTGGAAGAAATGTAGCCAAAATGTTCCTTGGAAGCGAGAATGACCAGACTTTGTCTCATCTACTTTGGTCTTGTTGTCAGAAAGGGCCAGTCCTTGGAAAAGGATATTATGCTTGGTAAAGCAGAAGGTCAGTGGAAAAGGGGAAGACCCTCAAGGAAATGGATTGACACAGTGGCTGCGACAATAGGCTCAAGCATAGCAAGTATTGTGAGGCTGGCACAGGACCGGGAAGTGTTTCGTTCTGTTGTACATAGGGTCGCTATGAGTCACAGCCAACTCGACGGCACCTAACAACCTAACAACACTCTGGTTTGACCTCATATTAACTGATAACTTCTTCAAAGACTCTATTTCTAAACAAGCGAGAGTACACAGGTATCAGGAGTTCATATTTTAACAAAATTTTGAGAACTGCCATCAGGGTGGTAATCTAAGCTTTTCATCACAATATTAGTGACTCAATTCTGGAAATCAAGACATTTAAGAAGAAAAGAAGGGAAAAAAAGGGAGGAAGGGAGGAAAAGAAGAAGGAAAAAAGGAAGGGAGGAAGGAAGAGAGGAAGAGAAGAAGGAAATATTCTTTTCTCTCTACCCACACACATACATACCACACAAAGAATGCAGCAACCCATTTTCAACACTAGATGGCAGTCGAACAAATCAAAAGCTCCAACCAGAGGTCGCAAGTGGCCCAGAGACAAATTTGGCTTCTATGAGTTGGATCTACTTGATGGCAACTAACAATAAAAACAGCATAAACTTTTTGACCCACAAAATGCTTATACATATTTTGGGGAAGTTTCACATAAAAGATCTAGACCTCTGGCCTCTGTTGAAAAACAATAAAAAAATAGTCTGGCACTATCTGAGCCTGCATCTTAGGGCAACATTGCCTGGCACCGTGTAGGACTGAGACTATAGATGGTACATGGGGGCTCTAATTTGTCCTAGGCCTCTTCTTGCCTCGTTGTCCACTCAGCCACATTACCTGGCCCCTCTAGGCCCTAAAGTTTGCCACCCCATCATCCAAAAACCACCATTATGGGTTACATTGCATCTCCCCCAAAAGATATATTGAAGCCCTAAACCCCCTACCTGTGAATGTGACCTAATTTGAAAATTAAGTCTTTGCAGATGTAATCAACTTAAGGTGAGATCATACTGAATTAGGGTGGGCCCTAACCCAGCATGACTGGTGTCCTTAACAAACACAGAAGGAAGATGGAGGCAGAGTCTGGAGAGATGCATCTGTAAGCCAAAGAACACCAAGGATTGCTGGCAACACCAGAAACTAAGAGAAGTCATGGAAAAGATTCTCCCCTAGAGCCTTCAGTGTCAACATGGCCCTCCCAATACCTTCATTTTGGACTTCTATCCTCCACAACTCTGAGAGAACATATTTTTGTTGTTTTAAGCCACCCAGTTTATGGCACTTTGTTACCTAATAAACTAATACACCACCCAGGAGGAACATCAGGTGAGGAATACAAGTGATTTTTAGGCAATGATGGATTCAGAAGAGCAAAATGAGAGGCATTTTTTCTGTTCTTCTAGAACCATGACTCTGGTTGTCTACACTCCCATTTCCCTTCTTACCCTAAGGGCTGGTGAAGTGCCTGTTCTTTGTGCCACCACAGCACACTGTAGTTTTCCTGTCATTGGGCTCAACATATTACACCTTAACTGCCTAAACATTTTAATGTCTCCCCCATTAGTTTGTAAATTCTATGAAGGCAAAAACCAAGAGGATCTTGTTCACGATGAAACCCTTAGCCCAGTACCTGGCTCTTGAAAGGAAGCTAATAAGGGAGGGAGAGAAGTCATTCAATGGTTCCAAACCTCAGCAGTTATCAGAGTCACAACACAGACAGCTGACCTCATCCCCAGAATTTCTGATTCTGTAGGTCTGGGGTGGGGCCTATGGATTTGCTTTTCCAACACATTCTCAGATGATGCGATGCTGCTAGACCACACACCAGATTTTGAGATTCTCTGCTCTAGTTTGATCTTTAAAACAGCAACAACAAAAACTAGCTTCTGTGACTAGTTTACAGAGTTTTAACCATTCTTTCATCTCTTTTTATCTTAGCATGTAATAGGTGCTCAGTAAAGAGTGGTCAAATGCCCATCAAGGAATGGATTTTGCTTCCCTTTCTGCAAGCAGCCTTCTGTACTCTGGAAGAAAAAGCCTGCTACAGTGATTTACTTCCAGCTGAAGTTAGTACCAACTGGAGATGACTCACTTGATGTAACGCAGGGAGACCCACCACCATTTATCCCTGAGCAACAGCTTCCCAGACACCAAATGTACTAAAATGAGGGGGAAGAAGGAATGTGGACTGGAAAACATTCTTCAAGTATATAGGTCATACCAGGTGATACTGTGTATCAGGCATCTCTCTCAACCCTCCCCATGCCAAATGGTGAAGTAAAAACAAACAAACAAACAAACAAAACACTGCCATTGAGTAGATTCCAATCCACAGCAACCCTAGAAGACAGAGTAGAACTTCCCCATGGGGTTTCCAAGGCTGTAAATCTTTGCAGAAGCAGAGTGGCAAATATTTAGCAGACATTGCTAACTAAGCATTGTGTTCTCATTCTCTGAGCCTGAAGGTGAGTTCTCAGGAGCCTTCTCAACACAGCACCACTCAAGCAGTTCCTGTCAGCCAATGGGAGTTGGTCTATAGGTTTCAAATTCTTCCTGATATCCTGGAAAAAAAGTTGCTTGAGAAAATTTTTCATTAAGAAACTCTGCCCTTCTTAAATCTTGGACCCTAAGGTGTTAGGGGAGTCCCTAGGTGGTGCAAATGGTTAGTGCTCTTGGCTGCCAACCAAAAGGTTGGAGGTTCAAATCCATCCAGAAACACCTTGGCAAAAAGGCCTGATAATCTACTTCTAAAAAATTAACCACTGAAAATGCCACAGAGCACAGTTCTACTTTGACACATTTGGGGTTACCATGAGTTGGAGTGACCCAATCACAACTGGTTAACTGGTGAACGGGTCAGAGGAGAGAGAAAAACTCTTGGTGTCTAATGTGAACCAAACCTAAAGAACAAGAGTGAAAAGAAGAGGGAATTATTCAGCAAATGGAGCACAGAGTCACCAAAAGCCTTGTTTAACTTCAGGTTATTGGTCACAGGGATGCATTTGACTGAGGAATTTTGTGGAGAGCTAAGTAATGTATCAAGTGAAGCCCCCTGAGAACAAAGCCCCAGACTGGTAAGAACGTGTTCCCCCTCTGGAACGCTCAGCTGCAAACCATCTGGATGTGTGGATAACTGCAACCTTCACAAGCCTTAACCTATGGTGGGAAAGTGATTGTATACTGCCACCAAGTGGTCACAGTTGATGACACAGTGAAGCTAGGGAAATAGGAAAAGGCAATAAAAGTCTAATAGATGAATGAAAGGATACAAATGTTAGACTTTAGTTATTTTATTTTAGCCTTCTTCAGTTAAGCAAAGCACATGTTCACATGATTGTATATAAAACACTTGGAAAATTAGTAAAGTGAAAATCTTTAAAAATCTCAAACTACCTTTTGCTGTCTAGGAAAGAATGGATGAACTGGGAATTCAACTCAAGCCTCTTGGATCCCATCCAGATGTTCAACCAGCTGGTCACACCGAGTCCCCTCCAGTCAATTACTTTTCTTGATGTTTCTAATCAACAGTATTATATATGTGATGCTATAAACTTTTATATTTAATATTAGCTTATAACTCAGGATCCTAAACCAGATGTTTTGGGTGAGAAAGAAATTGATGACTTATCAGGAGATTGAACCCAGGCCATTGGCTGCTCTCCAGGCATTCTACCAGTGGAGCTGCAAAGCAGAGTGGTTGCTACCAGCTCCCTCTAGTAGTGTTCTGATAGAGACAGAGGGAGGGAGGGAGGGGCGGAGGTCAAGGATAAGTGTAAAGATGCAGAAAATCTTTCTTGGGTTTTTTTCTTCTAAAACAGGAGCCTGCAGTGTTGTCTTAAATCACAAAGGTCAAGTATTTGCAGTCCTCTGAACTCATCCTTCTCACCCTGGTGACATTATGAAGGGGAGGGGACGAGTGAATTGGAGGGCCAGCGAGGAGAGAAGGTAAAATATGTGGCCAAAAGAAGATGATGAGCAGACTTCATCAACTGACTGTCACAAATCAAGTTGGATAATATCTTTAAAATATTAACTGATTTTCCCTCCCAGTGGTTTCCCATTTTGCACTTTCCCCTCCAGGCAGCTAAGAAAACAGAAAAATGACCCTAATATGTTTGGGGGGAGTCTGGGCTTTGGCTTCCAGAAGCCTAGCTCCTAGGAAGGAATGAAGATGATACAACTTTGGGAGAGAGCTCCTGGGGGAGAGGAGTTCCTTCACCATCCCACTTCAAACATATCCAAAATCTGTGGAGAAGGAGTAGAAATATCGGTGACTGTTAGAGAAAGTGGCCCTGGGCCCAGCTTCCTGAGCCACAGTCCTAGGGAGGTATAGTTGATTCTTCTTATTCAAGGTAGTTTACCAGCAGTCCGCAGGTTATAAATGTGCACCCTTGCTAAGCCTATCACATTAGAAGTTTTAGGTACATACAATGGTTCTTAATAATAAACATACATCTGGATGGTTTCAAATCTGGAAGGTTGTGTGTCAAGGTTGTATCTTTTCACCATACTTGTTCAGTCTGTATGCTGAGCAAATAATTCAAGAAGCTGGACTATATGAAGAAAAACATGGCATGAAGATTGGAGGAAGACTCATTAACAACCTGCAATAAGCAGATGACATAACTTTGCTTGCTGAAAGTGAAGATGACTTGAAGCACTTACTGGTGAAGATCAAAGACTACAGTCTGCAGTATGATTTACACCTCAACATAAGGAAAACAAACATCCTCACAACTGGACCAATAAGCAACATCATGATAAATGGAGAAAAGTTTGAAGTTGTCAAAGATTTCATATTACTTGGTTCCACAATGACACCAATGGAAGCAGCAGTCAAGAAATCAGATGACGTATTGCACTGGGCAAATCTGCTGCAAAAGACCTCTCTAGAGTCCTGAAGATCAAAGATGTCTCTTTGAAGAGTAAGATAGGCCTAACCCAAACCATGGTATTTTCAATCACCTCATAAGCATATGAAAGCTGGATAATGAATAAGGAAGACTGAAGAAGAGTTGATAATTTTGAGTTGTGGTGTTGGGGAGGAATACTGAAAGTACCATGGACTGCCAGAAGAATGAACAAATCTATCCTGGAAGTAGTGCAGCCAGAATGCTCCTTGGAAGCGAGAACGACCAGACATCATCCCACCTACTTTGGTCATGTTCTAAGAAAGGACCAGTCTCTGGAGAAGGATATCATCTTCGGTAAAGTGGAGGGTCAGCACAAAAAAGGGAAAGTTCTCAATGAGATGAATTGACACAGTGGCTACAATGGGCTCAGATATAGCAAGGATCGTGAAGCTGGCACAAGAACAGGCAGTGTTCTGTTCTGTTGTACATAGGGCCACTATGAGCCCAAGCCTACTTGATGGCACCTAACAACAACATTACTTTGCAACATGCATCAAAACATTATTATTATAACTGCATTATTAGGTAAAAGATGTTTTAATGTATTGAAAGTGTTTCTTAATTCCTTTTATGCATTCTGACTCACAGCGACCTCCATTGGGTTTCCGAAGCTATAAACCTTTACAGAAGTAGATTGTCCCATATTCCTTCTACGGAGGGGCTCATGGGTTTGAACTGCTAACCCTCTCATTAGCAGCTAAATGCCTTATCCACTATGCAACCAGAGCTCCTTGTTTATATACTAAGACAGACATTTGACTAACTAATGTTAGATACAAACTGTACCCAGCTGTTCCAATGTATGTACAAATTCAATTTAAAGACAGACTCAGGAATGGAGCTCATTTGTAATCCAGGGAGTGCATGCATAGTATATAAAGTCCCTGCAAATATTGAATTAGCATATAGTGAATAAGCCTTGTTTAACCACAACACAACAAAAAATGCAATGCACTGCCATCAAGTTGGATCTGACTCATAGTGACCCCTCCTTGGTTTTCTGAGGTGGTATCACCACAGAAGTAGATTGCCCAATCTTCCTTCCAAGGAGTGGCTGGTGGATTTGAACTGCCAGCCTTCTGGTTAGCAGTCAAATCACAGCTGGGCTTTTTCACAAAGGATCCCTGGTGGTGGCTGCTAACTGGAAGATTGCAGGTTCTAACCCATTCGCCCTTCCGAGGGAGAAAGATGTAGCAGTCTGTATCTGTAAACATTTACAATGTTGGGAACCCTATGGGTCAGTTCCACTCTGTCCTCTAGGGTCACTATGAATCAGAATCAACTCAATGGCAATGGGCTTTTTTGCTTCTCTGTGTATGCGCACATTTAAAAATGACCCAAAGAACACCACAGGTGTTTTATAAGTGTTCAAGAATATAGAATCAGCCATAACGCAACTGACCTCAGTTGGGGCAATTGGAGCCAGAGTAATTCCAAATGAGAAGATCCATTAAAAGCACTAAGCAGAATGCCTGATATATAGAAAGCACTCAATGAAATACAGTTGTTAACTGTTTTTATTAGGGTCCTCAAGTTTCAGGTGGCTTTATAACTACCAAAGCCAAGTTTCCTGTGTAGATGATGTGACACTTCCATAGCAAGGTCTCTAAGCCAGCGTAGGTCCCTCTGCTCCTTTCTACTTCCTCTCCTGACATTAAAGAACATCACTGTTACCTCAGTTTCTTAAAAGTAACCATTCTCAGCTACTCACTGCTGTCAAGTCAGATCTGACTCATAATGACCCCTCCTTGGGTTTTAGGAGGTGGTATCACTACAGAAGTAGATTGCCCAACCTTTCTTCCTAAGAGTGGCTGGTGGGTTTGAACCACCAGCCTTCTGGTTAGCAGTCAAATGCCTTAGGCACTATGCCACCAGAGTTCCTGTATATATAGAGAGAGTCAGCTAATGACTCTGGAAATACAATATAGAATCCACACATATATGCCTGTCCTCATCACCTGCTATACTAGTGGACCAGAGGTCATAGCATTGAGACCTACCGGTGAAAAACTGGGAGGGTAATTAACTCTCTGGGGCTCAGTTTCTTCCTCTATAACACCAGGAGACTGGACTATCTCAGGAACAGCAAATAAATTCAATTTACTTGCACTGCCCACTGTATAAGTAATGGCCTTCAGAAACACTGTGTTGGGAAAGATTCTGAGGTAGTGTCTGTAGTTAGGAGGAAAATGTTCTAACCAACTGATGGAGCATGCAGAACAAGGGCAGTTGGGCTATTTGTGGCCACTCCTGTTTTATTAGGGGCTCTGGTGGTGTAGTGCCTAAGGCCTTTGACTGCTAACCAAAGGCTGGCAGTTCAAACACAACCTCCTCGCAAACCCAAGGAGGGGTCACTATGAGTTAGATTCAACTCAGTGGCAGTGAGGTGTTTTTTTTGTTTGTTTGTTTGTTTGTTTGTTTTTCCAATCCTGTTTTACTGCAACTGACTTCTCAGCAGCATTTGCCAGATTAAATTTGCCGTCTTTGCCGAAAACTTTTTTCCTCAGTTTTGAGATTCCACACTCTTTGGGGTTTCCTCTGATTCACTGGCTGCTCCTTCTCACTCTCCTTTCCAAACCTCATGAAACCCACACCCCTTGAGTAAATTCCAACTCATAGCAACCGTATAGGACAGAGTAGAACTGCTGCAAATTTTTATGGAAGTAGAGCTGCCTCATCTTTCTCCTGCAGAGCAGCTGGTGGGTTTGAACACCCACCCACCTTTTGGTTAGCAGCTGAGAGCTTAACTACTGTGCCACCAGGGCTCCTTGCCTCAAACTGTAAGTAAAGGAAATGTTGTGGTGCCCCAGGGTTGGGGGTGGGCTGAATTTTCTTCACTACATGAGATTATTCTCCTCAGCAGACCTCATCTAGCCCCATGGCTTTAAATAACATCTAAATGTCACCTAACTAACAACAACAACAGTCACTCTGTAGGAGAAAGATGTGATGATCAAGAACCAATGGTATTGAAGGAACAAGTAAAAGCTGCACTGAAGGAAATGGAGAAGAACAAGGCTCCGGGAATTGATGGAACACCCACTGATATGTTTCAACAAACAGATGTCACATTGGAAGAGTGCCTGTCACAGAGTTAGTACTCAGTGAACACTGGGTGTTATTCTGTGGTTTCCTGGAAGTACTCTTTCATATCTGTATCCATGCTGTTTCCTGGCTCAAATATTCTTCCTCATCTACCATCCTAGATATTTCCTATTAATTTTTTTTCAAAATTCAATCCCTCCATACATTCTGTATGAAGCCTTCCCTAACGCCACTTTTCTGTACCCAGATTATACCATTGTTACCACACATACTTGAATCAGTATGTTTAGTTGTGTATTAGATATGACTCTCGACATAAAAAATCAAAACCCAAACCAAACTCACTGCCGTGGAGTCAGATCCAACTCATAGCGACCCCTCCTTGGGTTTCCAAGGCGGTATCACTATGAACGTAGATTGCCTAGTCTTCCCTCTGAGGAGTGGCTGGTGAGTTTGAACCACCAGCCTTCTGGTTAGCAGTCAAATCCCTTAAGCACTATGCCACCAGAGTTCCCACATAAAAAATCAGTCACATAAGATATTATAACTTTATTTATTATAACTTCACTTATTTCCATTTTGAATCAATATTCTTCTGGATTAGGAAGAAACTCAAACCTGTCTCTTCTCATCCGGAGCAAAGAAGAATGAAGTAAACCAAAGACATGAAAACAATTCGTTCAAAGGACTAGTGGACCATGTGAACCTCAGACTACATGACACTGAGACCAGAACTAGATGGTTCCCAGGTACCACTGTCAACCACTTAGAAAAGGATTAGTGCAGGAAATCCTAATAGAGTGGGAGGAAAATAGGGAACAAAACTCAAAATCATAAAAAAAAAGACCAGGCTAACTGGTCTGATAGAAACTTGTGAAACCTCAAGATGATGCCCCTAGTCACACTTTGGGCCTGGAATTGAACTCATTCCCATGTCTTCCAGCCAAACAATGTTGTTGTTGTTATGTGCCGTCAATCAGACCCGACTCATACCAACCCCTCCTTGGGTTTCCAAGGCTGTATCACTACGGAAGTAGATTGTCCAACCTTCCTTCTGAGGAGTGGCTGAAGGGTTTGAACTGCCAG
Source organism: Orycteropus afer afer (assembly GCF_000298275.1). Taxonomy (NCBI): domain Eukaryota; kingdom Metazoa; phylum Chordata; class Mammalia; order Tubulidentata; family Orycteropodidae; genus Orycteropus; species Orycteropus afer. The sequence continues at coordinate 6,283,302 of NW_006921786.1, read as the reverse complement.
CCTCCTGGTTAGCAGTCAAGTGACATAGACAGGTGTATAAGGTGAGTATTTACACCACAGAACAATCAGCCATGGGAGACCAGCAGGGCGATATTTGCACAGGGAGATTTCTCAGAGGGCAGGAATGCATAAGAAAGGACATAGGAAAATGGTAACCACAGGGACGAAGTGGGAAGAGAGCTGTTACATTGTGGGTATTGTAATCAATGTCATGACAAAAATGTGTATGAACTGCTCTTTGGAAAATGAATTTGCTTTGTGAACTTTCACCCAAATTACAAGGAAAAAAAAAAAAAAAAAAACTCTGACCTCAGAGTTTCAGAGTTGCTTGGCTCCCTAGGGGTCATGTCAAGGTTACTGAATGTGGGTGATAGGAGCAGCCCACATATTACAGAGGCAATTGTGTGTGGGGAGGGGGGCACCTGGTTTTCAGTTACTGGTCCACAGTGGTCTAAGACGCACATCATCTTGTTCTGAAGTACTGTGGTTCCTATCTGCCCAGATGCCTCAAGCATCCCCCCTGAAGTTGTGCAGTCTTTAGGAGGCTCTGCCCAGGGCCAGGACACTGGTCCTCCTGCTCTTCAGCCCACAATGATCTTTGCTCTTCCCCCTTTCCTTCAGCCCAAGAGAACCTATACCTAGTGTGGAACAAAAAACTTGGTGGAGGGAGTCATATGGAGTCCCTAGCTTGGGGACGGCACCCACTGACACTAGCCCTGGGGAAGAGAAAGGGCTATATGAGCGGCGGGGGTCTGGACTAACCAGAAAAGAGAAATTGAGATTTCCATTGGCTGGCTTGATACCACAAATAGGTGTCAATAGAAGTGGGTTCCAATGCAATAACTCCTGACTCAGGAAATTATGGGGTTTTGGAGGAGAAAAGATAAATGGGTAAGGTATTCTGGATTGTTACTTTGGTTGATGCTGTCTATAAGTGAAAGTAAGCAAACAGCTTTCATTTGCCAACACGTTGTTAAGTGTCTCCTGTGTGTGGCTTGATCGACTAGATGGTTTTGCACCCGTGGTCCATGCCGCTGGTCGAGGTCCTCATCTTAGGCTTGTGGCTGCTTGGGATCTTAGGACTGCCTCTGAGACAACTTGTGTATGTCACACATCCAGTTTCATGGGAATCCTTTCTCCCATTCCACCAGAGACATTTTGTCTGTACAGCAAATTCTCTCTTTCCCCAAGCTGAGAATTTGAAACAAAAGCAAAGAATACTTGAGAGCTATTTTGAGTTTCTTCACTACCATATCTCTCTCCTGGGAGTTAAATACAGCTTTCATTATCTGTGTGAAGGAGGAGAGAGGAATCCAAAGAAGAAGATATCTTAAAATACGATTTACTTCTTTTGAAATACAATAAAATAACAGATTGTTGAATGGGAGCAAGGATGAGCAGATGATAGATATGGGGCAAAGCAAGTATAACCAAACCAAACCAAACTCACTGCCATCAAGTTGATCCTGACTCATAGCGACCCCCTTTGGGTTTCTGAGACAGTAAATCTTTACAGAAGTAGATTGCCCAGTATTCCTCCTGTGGAGTGCCTGGTGGGTTTGAACTGCCAACCTTCTGGTTAGCAGTCAAAATGTTAATGATGGGATCTAGGTAGTATTCTCTGTATGTTTGACAGTTTTTATTATAAACTGATAGGAAAAAAAATACTATGGTTCAAGTTAGAAGCCTCCTACCAATCTTTAACTCCTTTTCTCATTGGTATCACAATGCTTAGCACTTGGTAGCCCTAAAAATAAGCTCTAAAAATAGGTGTATAATGAAGGAACAATCTCTTAGTGTCTCAGCATTTCCTATAGTTGTGGCCCTCTAGTGACAGGTGGTGTGTAACGCACTCTTCCAGGACCTGTTTTTCTGTGACTATCTGACAAGGCTCTGACTGACTACATTTTCCATAATCTGACCTGGAAGAACTGGAGGCAAGACCCAAGAGAAGGTAGATTTTAGGAACTATGAAGAAAATATTTCATTGAGAATGAGGGATGAACCTGAACCTTGCACTGGGAATCTAGAAGACTTAACTGTTCCAACCTAGTGTCAATTGAGATAAAGCCACTCTATGCCCGCTATGAGTTGGGTCCAACTTGACGGCACATAGCAACAACAACAACATGCCCATTCTGTGGAGAGAGAGTTGTCTCACAATCTGTCTCTGCTTCTGAGCGAGAGTCTGTGAATGAGACAAATATCTCAATTCAGCCTCTTTGCTTGAGAACTGCAAGCTGGGATCATATTAAGGGAAAGACTTCAAGGTTCACCCTTTATACGTCTAGGGGTAGCAGACACAGGAAAAGCTGAGGGTGTCTTGAATGGAAGGGAGTTGGAGGATAAGAGGACAGTGTAAAGACACTCCATCTGATCAATGGACATTTACAAAGATCTCACCAAGTCTACAATACTGATACTGAGGATCTAAAGGTATATAAGGCCTGGGAAGCAACTCAATTGAGCTGTAGTCTCTGAGAGCCTGAGCCAGGTTCGGCCATTTTCTTTTCCTTCTTTTCTTTTTCCTTTCCTCTCTTTTCTTTTCTTTTGAGATACCTGGTATATTTAGAAATATACCAAGGTTTTTAAAAATGGCAGTATTCTTGACAACACAGACACTTTTAACACAATGGCACAACAGAACTTTGTTATTCCCAGGACAATTTCAAGTTTTATTTTTAAAATATCAATTTACAAAATTATAGATCAGTTCATTCTGTTTCAACTTAATGCTGAGAATTTGCCTTTTTACCCCAGATAGACTGAAGCTGAATCTACATTTTAACCTAGGGATCTAGAAGAAACATCTGGAGATCTTGTTAAAACATAGATTCTGATTCAGTATATCTTGGGTGGAAATGCAAATTCTCAACAGGGAGTCAAACCAGAATGAACCAGTTTAAAGCCCTGTTACAAATCCAAAAACCAAAACTCACTGCGATCGAATCTGATCCTACTCACAGTGACCCCTCCTTGGGTTTCCAAGGCAGTATCACTATGGAAGTAGATTGCCCAATCTTCCTTCTGAGAAGTGGCTGGTGGGTTTGAACCTCCACCCTTCTGGTTAGCAGTCAAATGCCTTAGGTACTTCACCACCAAAGCTCCTTGTTTGAGACAGGGAGTCAGCAAATAGTTTCTGTTATGTGCCAGACAGCAATATTTCAGGCTTTGCCGGCCATATGATCTCTGTCCCAACTACTTAACTCTGTTGTATAGAACAAAAATAGCCATAAACAATATATAATCAAAGGGAACGAATGTGTTCAAATAAAACATCATTGACAAAAGCAGAAGGTAGGCCAGATTTTGCCCATGACCCTTAGTGCTGAGCCTTGGTATAGACAGTATAATCCTATAACTGGATGCAAGTTTCAAGCTGCATGAAAAACATCTTTTTCATTCATTCCTGTCAATGTATCTCTGTGATTGAATATGTAATCTCATTTAGAAAATGTAACAAGTCTAAATTTGAAGGTTTTCCTGATTGGGAAGACTGGGCTAAAAACATCTGAATCTTATCTCCACCTCATGATAATACCATATTGCTTAAGCCTATAGGCTTTGAAGTCAGATGTTGTATAGACCATAGGCAAGTTAATAAGCCTCTGAGTCTTTGTTTCCTCTTCTGTGAAATGGGGATAATAATTACATCCTAGAAATACTGTCCACCACTTGTCTCTCACTTTGTCATACTGTGGTGGCTTGTGTGTTGCTGTGAGGCTGGAGGCTCTGTCACCAGTATTTCAAATACCAGCAGGGTCACCCAAGGTGGAGAGGTTTCAGCAAAGCTTCCAGACTATGATAGACTTAGAAGAAGGAAGTGCCCATACACTTCTCAAAGAATTGGCCAGTGAAAACCTTATGAATAGCAGTGAAATACTGTCTTATATATTACTGAAAACTTTATGAATAGTCCTAAAACATTGTCTGATATAGTCCTGGAAGATGAGCCTCTCAGGTCCGAAGGCACTCAAGATATGACTGGGGAAGAGCTGCTTCCTCTGAGCAGAGCCGACCTTAATAATGGGGATGGAGTAATGCTTTTGGGACCTCCATTTTCTAATGTTGCATGACTCAAAATGGGAAGGAATAGCTGCAAACATCCATTAATAATCAGAACATTGAATGTATGAAGAATGAATTTAGGAAAATCAGAAGTTGCCAAAAATGAAATGGAATGCATAAAGATCCATATCCCAGTGAGCTGAAATGGATGGGTTTTGCCATTTTGGATCAGACCACCATATGACCTACTATGATGGGAATGACCAATTGAAGAGAAATAGTGTGGCATTCATGATCACGAAGAATGTTTAAAGATCTATCCTGAAGTACAGTGCTGCCAGTGATAGGATAATATCCACACACTTACAAGGAAGACAAGTTAATAATGCATTATTCAAAAGAATAATGAAGATGGGGCAATCTACTTCCATAGTGATACTGCCTCAGAAACCCAAGGAGGGGTCGCTATGAGTTGGGTCCGACTTGATGGCACATAACAACAACAACAACAACAACAACAACAACCAACTTCTGCAGTCTGAAATTGACCAAATATGAAATCAAGATGTGTTGATTATTACTGGTGATTGAAATGCAAAAGTTGAAAACAAAGAAGAATCACTAGTAGTAGGCAAATATGGCCTTGGTGATAGAAATAACACTGGAGATTGCATAATAGAATTTTGCAAGACCAATGAGTTATTCATTGCAAATACCTTTTTTCAACAACACAAATGATGGCTACACATGTGGACTTCAGCAGATGGAGTACACAGGAATCTAGTTGACTACAATCTGTGGCAAGAGGTGATGAAGAAGCTCAGTATCTTCAGCCAAAACAAGGCCAGGATCTGGTTTTGAAACAGACTATCAACTGCTCATATGCAAGTTCAAGTTGAAGCTGAAGACAATTAAAACAAGCCCATGAGAGCCAAAATATGACTTTGATTATATCCCTTCTGAATTTAGAGACCATCTAAAGAATAGATTTGATGCATTAAATACCAATGACCAAAAACCAGAAGAATTGTGGGATGGCACCAAGAACATCATCCATTAATTTTCTGGTTACCTAGTGCCACTCTGATGAGAATAAACCACAAATGGGGTGACTTCAATAAACATGAGTTTATTCTCTTACAGTTTGGGAGGCTAGAAGTCTGAGTTCAAAGTGCCAGGCTCCAGGAGCTGTGTGAAAGCCCCTTGACCTTGGGCTTCAGCTCTGCCTCCTGCTCCCAGCCCACTGAAGCTGGAGGCTTCTTCACTCAGCTGCTGGCTGCTGAGGCTGACAAGCCCAAGGTTGACAAGTAAAAAGGCACAGTCCCAATGTTACCAAACCACATGGCAGGCCATTCATTCAAGCCCATTGAAAGTCCCAAGGTCGCCAGAGTGAGGCAGGCTGCTGAACAATGACTTGGCTACATGAAGGGTTCAAGTGTGCCATAAACTAGAAATGATTACCCAAGGTTGCTCCTTGAATAGAAGAAACAGACCACATCCCCTAGGGCAGCCACTCAGCTGCTCACCATGGAATTGATTCCACCATGGAATTGATTACCAGTCTCATCATGGGGAATACTACTACATCCAGCTGCCCAGCCGCTCAACCAGGCCCAGCCAAGTTGACACACAAAGTTAACTACAAGAATGAATAAAGCACAAGGCCATTAAAAAGACAGGAAAGGAAGAAAAGACCAAAATAGATGTCAGAAGAGATTCTGAAACTTGCCCATGAACACAGAGTAGCTAAAGCAAATGGAAGAAATGACAAATAAAAGAACTGAAGATTTCAAAGAGGAGCTCGGAAGACAACATTAATTATTATGAAAGGTAAAAAGACCTGGAGTTAGAAAACCAAAAGGGAAGAACATACTCAGCATTTCTCAAGCTGAAAGAATTAAAAAAAAAAAAAAAAATTAAATTAACCTTCGAGTTGCAATACTGAAAGATTCTATGGGCAAAATAATGAATGATGCAGGAAACAGCAAAAGAAGATGGAATACAGAGTCACTATACCAAAAGGAATTGGTCAGTGTTCATCTATTTCAGGAGGTGGCATATGATCAAGAACCCATGGTACTGAAGAAAGAAGTTAAAGCTGCACTGAAGAAATTGGCAAAGACCAAGTCTCCAAGAATTGATAGAATACCCATTGAGATGTTTCAAGAAATGGATCCCATACTTGAGGCATTCACTTGTCTCTGCCAAGAAATCTGGAAGACAGCTACCTGACCAACTGACTGGAAGAAATCCATATTTGTACCCATTCCAAGAAAGGTGATCCCACAGAATGTGGAAATTATCGGACAATATCATTAATATCATACACAAGTAAAATCTTGCTGAAGATAATTAAAAAATGGTTGCAGCAGTATATTGACAGAGAACTTCCAGAAATGCAAGCTGTCATTTAAACAGAACAAGGGGATACTGCATGGTTTAATATCAGGAAGGGAGTGCATCAAGATTGTATCCTTTCACCATACTTATTCAATCTGTATGCTGAACAAATAATCCAAGAAGCTGCATTATATGAAGAAGAACGTGGCATCAAGATTGAAGGAAGACTCATTAACAACCTGCAATATGCAGACGACACAACTTTGCTTGCTGAAAGTGAGGATGACTTGAAGCACTTACTGATGAAGATTAAAGACTTCAGTCTGCAGTATGGATTACAGCTCAACATAAAGAAAATGAAAATCCTCACAACTGGATGAATAAGCAGCATCACAGTAAATGGAGAAAAGATTGGAAGTTGTCAAAGATTTCATATTACTTGGTTCCACAATCACCATCAATGAAAGTAGCAGTCAAGACGTCAGATGATGTATTGCACTGGCAAATCTGTTGTAAAAGACCTTTTTTAAAGTACTGAAGAGCAAAATATTTTCTTGAAGACTAAAGTGTGCCTAACCCAAGCCATGGTATTTTCACTCTCTTCCTTTACATGTGAGGGCTGGACAATGAACAAGGAAAACTGAAGAAGAGTTGATACTTTTCAGTTGTGGTGTTGGTGAAGAATACTTAAAGTACCATGGACTTCCAACAGAATGACCAACCTGTCCTGGAAGAAGTGCAGCCAGAATGCTCCTTGGAAGCGAGAATGGCCAGACTTTGTTTCACTTACTTTGGACCATTCCCTGGGGAAGGATATCATGCTTAATAAAGTGGAGGGTCAGCCAAAGAGGGGAATGCCCTCAAGGACATAGATTGACACAGTGGCTGCAACAATGGGATCAGGGATGGCTAGGATTTGGGGGCTAGCACAGGACCGGGCAGTGTTTCATTCTGTTGCACACAGGGTCGCTATGAGTCAGAGTTGACTCTACAGCACTTAACACCACCACCAAACCAGTTGTGGGGGAGTCAACTTTGAGCTACAGTAACCCCTGTTTTGTCACCATAGACCTGTGCTCCATTGTGCTTTCAATGGCTGATCAGAGGTAGATGTTCAGATTTTTCTTCTGAGGTGTCTCTGGATGGAATCAAACCACTAGCTTTTCCATTAGAAGGCTACTTGTTTGCACTACCCAGGGATTCTGTCAATATATTTAAAAAACCAAAAACCAAACCTACTACCCTGGAGTTGGTTTCAACTCATAGCAACCCCCCCTTGGGTTTTCCAGGCAGTAACTCTAAGGAAGTAGATTGCCCAGGTTTGTGATCAAAGAGTGATGGGTTTGAATTGCCAGCCTTCCAGTTAGCAGTCAAATGCCTTAGGCACTAGGCCACCAGAGCTCCTACAACAGTTATGGGTAATGGGTATTGAAGAACAAACTAAAACTCCAAAGAGTTGACTTGCCCAAGGACATAGCTTGTAATTGGTGGAGGCGAGACTGGAACCCAGCTGACCAAACTCCACGCTTTAGCACGCATTGCGCTCCCGGAAGTCCCGCCCAAGGTGAGGGACTGAATCAGGAAAAGAGTGACTAAGAGCAAGCCGGAAAGGGAAGAGGCGCAGCCCGTTGAAGACGCTCTAGCTTTCGTCCTCCCTATGGCCCCCGCACGTTGACAGTCCAGTACTCCAAGCCTCTTCACTATTGGATGCGTAGCCTCGCATAGGCGGGCCGCTCGATTTGCGGCATAGTGATTGGCTAGATCCGCCATGCGGAGAGGAGCGGCGCGGCTGTCCTGGGGCACGCAAACAGTGGAGCCGGTCTTTTCCGAGCTCCGAGGGCGGCCGATGCATGTGGGCTCTCCGCTCGCTGCTGCGGGCCGCGGCTGGGCGCACCATGTCTCAGGGGCCTGCCCGCCGCCAGCGGCCGCCCAAGGACCCGCTACGGCACCTGCGCACGCGGGAGAAGCGTGGCGGATCGTGGGAGCCCGGCGGACCGAACACTGTGTACCTGCAGGTGGTGGCTGCCGGCGGCCGGGACGCTGGCGCAGCTCTCTACGTGTTCTCCGAGTACAACCGGTCAGTGCGCCACGCTTGACACAGGGCCAGGCCCCCGGCGCCCCTTTATCCAGCTCTGTCCCACCCCATCCCGCCGGACCCTCCGTGCTGTGCAGCCTGGGGCCATCGCAGCACCTCTCTGAGCTTCTGTTTTCTATATCCTAAAACCAATCCAAACTCACTGCCACCGAGTCGATTCTGACTCATAGAGACCCCCTTTGGGTTTGCGAGGCGGTAAATCCTTGTAGAGATAATTGCCCAGTTTTGGTCTTTTACCTTACACATGTGGGATTTCATTATTATAGCAGTTCTAGGCCTTTTGGTAGGAGCTCTGGTAGCATAGTGCCTAAGGCACTTGACTGCTAACCAGAAGGCTGGCGGTTCAAACCCACCAGCCAGTCTTCGGAAGGACGGTTGGGCAATCTACTTCCGTAGTAATACTGCCTCGGAAACCAAGGAGGGGTCGCGATGAGTCAGGTCCGACTTGACGGCACATAACAACAACAGCAAGAACAAGCTTTTTGGTGAATGGAAAGGGAAGACTTGACCTCTGTATGTCCATATGGTTTCTGGGGATCTGTGGAGACCTTCAGACTTGGGTTTCCCTAAGCGTCTTCTTCCCAATTCTTGGGCTCCAGGCTCCTTCTTAACCCATCCTGAACTATACTCTTTATCCCTTGCACCGTGAGGCAGGGGCCTCAAAGTTTGTGTGGAGAGTTGACAGAACTGATGAGGAGGTGATGGGAGAGTGATTTCTCTGGTCCCAGTACCAACTTACCCACACTTCCAGCCCCTCTGCTTCTGCTGAGGTGGGTTCAGAACCCAGCAGAAAAGCAGCGGGGTACAATGTAGATTTTCTTTAGTTCAGAATCTACAATAAAGTCTGTAATAGGTCTTAAAGATTTTACAGAACAGGATCTAATGAGTATTTGGGGTAATGCTTGCCTTGTAGGTATCTCTTCAACTGTGGAGAAGGCATTCAGCGACTTATGCAGGAGCACAAGTGAGTCAACCATTTTTTTGGGGGGGGTAGGTATGATTATGAGGTTTGAAAGCTGAGGTGAGAGACAGGAATGTTTTTATAGCTTAAATAGTCCCTGGTCAATTCATTTTATTCTGCTAAAAAATCTTCTCTTTCTTAGACTGAAGGTTGCTCGTTTGGATAACATATTCCTGACCCGAATGCACTGGTATAATGTTGGGGGGTTGTGTGGTAAGTATGATTTTTCCAGAGTTAACAGCTGGAGGGATTCTGGAATTTTAACCTGATTTGCCCCTTTTCTGCCAGTCCTACGACCCCAGAGGAGATAGAATTCTTTCTATGCCAGCCTGGTCAGCTGGATCTTGGAGCATCAAAAGCTATGCCTTAGAAGAACAGATTTTAACATGCATACTACCTCTATGTTTAAGTGGATTTGTTTTTAACATGATTATCATCCACGTGGTTTCTTGGGTTGCTGGGCCAGAGTTTTGTGGTAATAAACTGGATAATGTATTAGAGGTGATTACAGTAAATCTGTTTATCATTGAGACCATCAGCAGCCAAATGCAGACACCCACTATCCAGATGACTCTGCTGTTCATTTCCATCCACTAGGAAGGGCAAAAGAGCTCTGTTGGCACAGTGGTTAAAAGCATTCAGCTGCCTACCAGAAGGTGGGAGGTTCGAACCCATCAGCTTCTCCATGGGAGAAAGATGATGCAATATGCTTTTGTAAATATTTATAGCCTTAGAAACCCTACAGGGTAGTGCTAATGAGTCAGAATTGGCTCAGTAGCAGTGGGAGGAAGGGCAAGACTGTATTACAGCCAAATTCTGTAAGCTTCACAATATGCTAGAAAGGAGTGGAGCTTTGGACCCATTCAAGATTGAGACTAGGGCTAGGGTACAAAATTTAAAACCACTGTACCACCCTGAGAGTGAGCACCTCTTTAAATTGTATGCCCTAGATGCTCTGGTAGCATAGTACCTAAGGCACTTGACTGCTAACCAGAAGGCTGGCGGTTCAAACCCACCAGCCACTCCTCGGAAGGAAGGTTGGGCAATCCTACTTCCGTAGTGATACTGTCTCGGAAACCCAAGGAGGGGTCACTATGAGTCGGGGCCTACTCGACTGCACATAACAACAACAAACGACAGATACTTCACACTAATATCAGTCCTGCCTATCCTACAAGCATTTAGAAGTATCTGATGGCCCTCTTGTCTTAGGCTAACATCACTTCTACTCTGCACATTTTCCCAATCACTATTTGGAAGTTTGAATGAGAACAAGTAGATAATTGCTGGATAAATGAAGGCTATTTCTCCTGGCTGTGACTATAGATCTATAGGAGGTAGGGGAATTCTATAGTTAACAAGAGATTTATGTTACAGGTTTTGATTTTATTCATCCTTTTTTAGGAATGATTCTCACTTTGAAGGAAACTGGGCTTCCAAAGTGTGTACTTTCTGGACCTCCACAACTGGTGAGTGTCTCCTAGGAGTCAGCAGTCAAACTCTAGTCCCCCTCTCCCTTTTAATGTTAGTAACAACAATTAACTTCCATTTCTGCAAAGTGGTGTTTTTCAGAGATAACTGGTAGTATAGTAGTTGAACACTTTACCACGCAAGCTGAATAGACCTGAGTTCAAAGCTATCCATTGTGTGACCTTGAATTAATTCTTTTACTTTTCTTAGCCTCAGTTTCTTCATCTATAAAATGGCTATAATGTTTCACAGAGTTGTCATTAAGGATTAAATAAGTCAGCACATGTAAAGTACTAAATCACTTCATCAGATGTTTTTACCACGTAGGCACTCAAGAAATGGTAGCTCTTGTTTTTGTATAAGAAGCCCTGGTAGTATAGTGCCTAAGGCATTTACTGCTAACTAGAAAGTTTGTGGTTCAAACCCACTAGCTGTTCCATAGACGGAAGATGGGGCAATCTACTTCTATAAAGATTTAATATCTCAGAAACCCAGTGGGAGTCACTATGAGACTGAATCGACTTGATGGCAGTGAGTTTTTGTTTTGTATGTTTATTACATTGTAAACATCTATCTACCTTCCAAACTAGCCACTTCTGTGAATTTGTGCCCAAGAGTGCTTCTGCCTGCATGCATTGTTAATGCCATACTATTGAATACAGCTGTTCACGTCCTAGTTCTTAAGAGGAAAGGCAGCCAGTCACCAAATCCCATTAATTCTGTCTCCAAAATACATCAAATCCATCCATTTTTCTCTATCTCATCAAAGCCTTCATTATTTTTCACCCAGTATGCTACAGTAGTCTCTGATACCCAGGCTTGTCTTTAATCTACCTACCACACAGCAGCCAGTGGACCTCTTTAAGATGTAAGGTGCATGATTTTTTCAGAATTGATTGAATTCTGCATTTAAGGTCTGTGCATCTTAATGTATGTTAAAAAAAAAAAAAAGATGTAAGCATGCCATTTCCCAACCCAAATCCTTCAAGGGCTTTCCATTGCAGTACAATCCAAACACCTTTAATATGGCTGCAAGTCCTAGAGCTCTGGTAGCGTAGTGCCTAAGGTACTTGACTGCTAACCAGAAGGCTGGCGGTTCAAATCCACCAGCCACTCCTCAGAAGGAAGATGGGGCAATCTACTTCCGTAGTGATATTACCTCGGAAACCCAAGGAGGGGTCGCTATGAGTCGGGTTCGACTCGACGGCACATGACAACAACAACAACAGTCCTAAAGACCTTGGCCCTTACCCATGCTTCTCTCTGTATTCCAGTCACCAAGTTATACCTGCATTGGCTAACTTTTTTTTTTAATTTTATTGTGATTTGTGTGAAAGTTTACAAACCAAATTCATTTTCCATACAGCAGTTCACATACACTTTGTCTCATGACATTGACTGTAATCTCCCACAATGCAACAGCTCTTCTCCTACTTCCTCCCCATAGCCACCTCTTCCCTGTGTCCTTCCCGCCCATGCCCTCCTGCCCCTCAAGCTGTTGCCGTGTGCATACACAGCCCTTCTATTCTGTGATTGATCTCTCCAAGGAGTATATCTACCTAGTATAAATGTTCAGCTCATATACCTGTGTTTTGTTTGGAAGCCACAGGAGTAGGTTCAATTCCAGACCTTGAAGGGCAACTGGGGACCATAGTCTCGGGTTCCACAAGGCTATATCAGACCAGCAAACCTGGTCTCTCTCTCTTTTTTTTTTTCTTTTTATGATTTTGAGTTTTGTTTCACATTGTTCTCCTGTTCTATCCAGGATCTCCTACATAGATCCCCCTCTGAGTAGTTGACAGTGGTAGCCGGGCACCATCTAGTTCTTGTGGTCTCATAGTTGTATAGGCTGAGGATCACATGCTGTACCAGTCCCTTGGACTAATTGTTTCCATGAGTCTTTGGTTTTCTTCATTTTCCTTTGCTGTGAATGAGGAGAGACCCATCATTGCCCATCTAGATGGCTGCTTGCAAGCTTTTAGGATCCTAGTTGCTACTCATCAAAGTAGGATGTGAAACAATGTTTTTGTGTAGTATGTTATGCCAATTGAGCTTGATGTCCCCTGCAACCATGGTCCTGAGTACACTGGCTAACTCATAGGTCTTCTATCATTCTGTACCCCAGTGAAGCCCCTTCCCATCTCAGGACTTTCATCCATATGTTAATTCTTTCTAGAATGCTTCTTATAGAGTCTGTGGGTGGGGTAACGGCTTAGTGCTTGATAATTAACTGAAAGGCTGACAGTTCAAACTTACCCAGAGGTGCCTCAGAAGAAAAGCCTGTCAGTCTGCTTCTGAAAGGTCACAACCTTAGAAATCCTATGGAGCAATTTTACTCTGAACCACATGGGGTCATCATGAATCAGAACCAACTTGACAGCAACTGGTTTAGTTTATTTGGTTTAGAGTGCTCCTTATTTTCTCATCCCCTGCCTATATCCTGACCAATTCTTTAGGGCTCAGTTAAAAGATCGTTTGCTCAGGAGCCATCTCTGACTGACCCTGCTTTTTTTTTTTTTTTTCCGTTTTTTTGGCAGAGCACGTAACCACAATTGCATTAAGTGACTCTGTTATCATTTGTTTAATATTTGCTTCCTCCACTGAATTCTAAGTTTCAAGGAGCTAAATCCTTGGCATCTAACACATAGTGGGCATGCTCAGTAAGTATTTGTATAAATGAAGTTCAAAATATTTATTAGAATTTGTTTTATATTTGTACCTACTGTTCCCTCTGTGGACTTCCATATATTGTTACATTCTGCATTTGTGTAACCATAACTGCTCATTTCTTTCTTTTTCTTTTTTAGGAAAAATATCTTGAAGCTATCAAAATATTCTCTGGCCCCTTGAAAGGAATAGACCTGGGTATGTATGTAAGCTCTGGTGGTGTAGTGATTGAGGCATTTGCCTGCTAACCAGAAGTTTGATGGTTCAAACTCACTAGCTGCTCTATGAAAGAAAGATGAGGCAGTCTGCTCTGTAAAGATTTATAGCCTTGGAAACCCAGTGGGGGTCGCTATGAGTTAGGGTTGACTTGATGGCATTGAGTTTGAGTGAATTTATGTTTTGTGACACTGACTCATTATTCCCCATTTCTTTCTTATATGTGCCCCAGCCTCTCAAATTATGATCCATAAAAACTGACCCAAGTCAAACCTTAAACACTTAATCAACATAAGAGAAATTTCAAAATATAGCCAGAAGCACCTTTCCTACCTCCACCTTATTCCACCAAAATATAGGCTCAATAGGCATGCCTGCTCTGTCATGGTCTCCAAGCACCAAGGCACTTTCCCTAGTCCTTGATGTGGTTCTGATAGTTGCTTTGCTTTGGATCCCTGAAGTGGAAAGAGGCAATACAAGTAGAGAGATGTAGAGGTTTTTTTTTCCTTCTTGAACCCTGAACTTCAGCTATAGCTGCTGGTAGCATATGGCCTCTTGGTGGGAAGAGACGAAGCCATAGATGCAGGCAGGGCTCATCTTGGGGCCTGTGTACATCTTTGGCTTATGAATGTACCTTGTTAATAGGAGCACTGATATTTTAAAAAGTATTTTAAAAATAATCTAGTTACCACTGAGTCTGTTCTGACTCATGGTGACCCCATGTGTGTCAGAATAGAGTTGTGCTCCATAGGATTTTCAGGGCTAATTTCTCTACAGATGGCTAGGTTGGGTAGACTTGAACCTCTAGCCTTTCAGTTTTCAGCCAAGTGCATTATAGTTTGCACCACCCAAGGACTCCTCAGAATGTATACTGGCTCTTACAGCTGAGGTGATGAACATTTTGGCCTCATAATGTATGTGTTAACTTGTTCCTCTTAAATGAGTATCGGTTTCTTTCTAAAGGTTAGTCACTAATGATAACAACATGTTTTTCTCTTGGATGAGTAAATATTGATGAAAATCCAATTTTTTCCTAAAAATTTTAATCTATTCAGAAATTCACATTCTAGTAACAAATTCCCACCAAAAATGCAAGGCAACTGAGTTGCTTGTGATTATAGATCTTAGAAGTTAGTTTTCATACATGTCTTCATTAATGCAGTCGTGTTTTCTGTTTCATCTTTAACTTAGCTGTGCGACCCCACTCTGCGCCAGAATACAAAGATGAAACCATGACAGTTTTCCAGATTCCCATATACAGTGAGTATAAAAGTCAAATTTCCGAGGAAAAGGCGGGTGAAGGTCCTAGGTTGTAAGAAAGGAAAATGTGCGTGAAGATAGAAACTATTTGAGTATTTGCACTGGGTACCCTGTTTTGGGCATGATAGGAAATTTAGCAGGAGTTGAGACGTGGTTCCTGCCCTGGTTTGTGGAGCTCACAGTCCTGTGGACAGACACATTTAAGTCACGTGTGATGACAGTGATTATACTTCGGAATGTTACATACTGGGTGCTGTCAGAAAGCGGACTGTACTTTCGTTTTGTGAAAGTATGCTCATTCATTCCATGGGCTTTATTTGCTACAGCTGTAAATACCTTCCTTTGATGAGAAGACCTGAGAGATGTGCTTAGGTGAACATTAAATATGGATGACATCCTAAAGGAAGTTAGGGTCAAAAGTTCAGACCAACATTCTCAGGTACCAGGGCCTCATGCTATGGCTTTGACTTCTAGACACAGACAGCATGCATATCAGGTCCAGTTTCATCCTTGAGTTTGGCTGACACGTTCTGTGTCAGGCTTTACTTACATGTGGATAGAATTCCGGGCAGTTGGTACTTTTCCTTGACAGAAATCAGAGAAATCCCACACCTGTCTGGAGATGAGACATATGCTGCCTCTTGGGTGGAAGGAGGGAGGGAAGTGAGGGGTGTGGCCAGAGCCAAAGGCACTAGTGCTTCTAGGCCAGTGAGAGGACAGGTCTGGCTGGAATTGTCCTTGCCTGCTCCCTCTGGGTCAGACATTTTCTCTGACCTCCTTGCAGCCCTGCGTCCATGCTTTGGCTGACCTGTGCACCGCTGTTGTTCCAGTCTAGCACCCTTTCTTCCCTCCATGGCCCTGAATAGTTTACTTTTTATATGCATTTGCAATCAATACCTAACTCAGTCAGTTTTGCTGCTTGTTGTTTTCCTGGTACCCAATAGGCACTAAATGAATGAGCAGACTTAGAGGAGCAAGCAGGAGTTCTGTAAAGACCAGAAGCTGTGCTCCAGCTTCTTAGAACATTGAATTATTATTATTATTTTGACTTGAAACTAACAGATTGCAAAATAAGATGCTTCTTAAAACAATGTATAACCTTCAGACTTAGGTCTGTTTATTTGGAGTGATGAAAATGAATAAACCAGCCTATAGCCTTCATGATTTTTAGTCAGCAAACACTTGAGTTCGTGCTACAGACAAGGCTCTGAAATAGGAAGAAACAGAAAGATGAGTAAGATGTAATTACTGTTTGGAGACTAGTTGGGGAGGCAACTGATTATTTTCTGCTCTAAAAGAAAGCAGGCTGAATTTAACTGGCTTGCTGGCATTCACACACGTGAACATCTGGGCTTTGGCTGTGAGCTCACTGTGTGTGGTGTGTAATTTGATTGTTTCCTGCACTGACCAGGTGAACAGACTTGTAGAGACCACCAGCCAGCCCAGACACTGGAAAGACCTCCCAGCAGGCTCAGTCCAAAACAGTTGTCAGACTCTGGATCAACTGAAAGTAAGCATTACTTTCCAGATGGTAGTGGTTGGTGCTTCAGAAGGACTCTGGGAAATCACTTGCATTCTCTTAGTTCTCTCCCTTTAATGCTCTAAACTAGAACCATTATTAAAAGAAATCATGTGTGTGAGAGCAGATAATTTGTTATTGGCATGTTCTTCTTTGGTCTTTGGGGAGAATGAGAAAGGTTGTGGCAGGACCTGTGCTTTTTTAAAGGCCAGTGTGCAGCCCTGGGTAGGCCCAACACTTTGTGTTCAGTTTATCCAGAGGAGAGCAGGTTGTGGGAAATAGCATTTTTCGTTAATGCAACTTTTACTGTTGATGAGAAGCTGTAACTGCTAAGCTGACAACACAGACTCATACCAATCAATGGATTAGCATCTGTTCTTTCAGAATGACAGCCTACTGGGCAACTAACTTAAAATGATAAGAGTAGGTGTCTCAAAGGGGTTAGACTACTTCAGGATACTCTTGTCCATTTTGGAAAAGCAATGATAAGTCCCTTTCTGGCCTGAGGTTATATCTGTCTGACGTCCAAGGAGAAGCTGAGTCTGTGTAAGCTGTCCTTTTTTGAATAACATGGGGAGTGTGACACCCACCTTTTCTTTGCAGCTTTTTTATATTCCATGCTGTTTCATATATTCTAATACTTGTTTCTAAAACATATTACAATTTAATTTTCTCTTTTCTATGTAAAGTGTGTTCTGATTTTTTTAAATTTCACTTGCCATTTTTAAATTTTTGTGGTTGGAATTTGTGTTTTACTCAGATCTTAACCTACGTACTGACAGTACTTTTTCTCCCTTCCTTAGTACTTAAAACCTTAGTACTTTTTCTCCCTCCCAGAGGGAGAAAAAGGTCTGCTTGAGAATGTTAGTATATTCTTCAGCCTGAGATTGGGAAGGTTACATCCATTTAATTTTTGCTTAAAGTCAAATTAGGTATTAGATGATCAGCTAGTTGTGACACCTATGCAAACTTCCCGTTTACGTTGTTATAACTAAGTTTGTTTGTCTTCAGGTGTTAGCCAGAAAATGGATGGCAGGGACCCTTCCTTGGTAGTAGCTTTTGTCTGTAAGGTAAGAGAGCCTTTCTGTTGGGTTTTAAGGGCACATGTACATGATAGCCAGTGTGCTAGTGTGTTGATGGCCTCTGGTTAGCACTTGTTCATTAATTTGAAGGTAGCAGATTTTAAGTTGCCTATGCTGAGAAGAAACAGAGACATTTCTCAAAATACCATCTATACTGTTTTATCCTTTCAAATTCTTTTCAAGTGCTCAGTCAGGCCACATATTCTTGTTTATTTGGTTGTGATTGGTCCTCCTCAATTTCTGGAATAGCTACAGGCAGCCTTGTTTGTCCTCTTTCAAGTCAGTTAGACCTTTATTTGACTCCTTCAACTTCGTTTTATTTTGTTTCATTTCACTGTAGTTGTTAAGGTTCTGACCTTGTGATACTGCCTCAGAAACCCAAGGAGGGGTCGCTATGAGTTGGGTCCAACTCCATGGCATGTAACAGCAACAACAGCATTCATAAATGCCTAGATCTGTAAATGTAAAATTGGCCAAATTCTATTAAAATAATTTATTACAATAAGCTATTTTTAAGATCAGAATATTTTTAATAGGACTTTGCATTAAAATTTCTTTATAGTACTTCACCTGCTGTGGATACTTTTGTCTAATCTGTGGTGAGAGTACATTGTCCTTTTGTAAGTCTTTTTTTTTTTTTTTTCCATGTGAAGCGTACAATTTTTTTTTTATTAGGATTTGGGTGAAGATTTACAGAGTAAATTCACTTTTCATACAGCAGTTCACATATACTTTGTCTCATGTCATTGACCA
>NW_006921786.1:6171719-6238444 GCF_000298275.1 Orycteropus afer afer | reverse complement strand
CCATTCACCAAGCAGGTATAGGGTGTAGTAACAAGAAGAATGTCATACCTTTTCAGTCTTGCAGGCCCCGTGCGTCCTTGGGGTTGCTGGAAAGCAGAGCGTGTTCTTAAGCCCCAGAAATCTGCCAGAGCACTGTCTCTTTAAATATCCAAAATAGTCAAGCTGCTTTTAAACCTTCAAAATGGTGGCACCCTCCGGCCCGGCAAAAGTCCACAGCTCAGCTCACCTTTCTCTTCACCTTCTCCGTTTGTTCCCCAGCCACTGTGCACAGAACGTGCAGTCCCTGGCTAGCCGTATGATTTTTAGGTTAATTCTTAAGTCCTACCACCACAGGAATCTGCGAGAATGCTGTCTCTTTAAATATTCAAAATGGTCACACCACTTTTTAAACCTACAAAATGGCGGCATCCTTTGGACTGGGAAAAGTGCACAGCTCAGCCCGCCTTTGTCTTCACTTTCTCCGTTTGTTCCACAGCCTCTGTGCACAGTCCATGCAGTCCCTGGTTAGCAGTGTGATTTTTAGGTTAATTCTTACATCCTACCACCAGTCAGGAATCTCCGAGCCGCCTGTACTGTCAGGGTCACTCAGTTCGCTGTCAGACCGCAGCTCCGTATGTCTCCTTTTTTTGGTATTTTCATGCAAATTCTTTTGCTAGTTGGGGTTTAGTCCAATTCTGTATCCTTCCCTTCAAGGCTCAGGGGTCCAAGATTATCTTCTGTGTCTGTGTTAATTGGTTTCCCTTTTCTTTGTTGAAGAGGGTCTTTGCAATCCTTCTGCCTAGTCTGCCATCTTGCCGGAAGCCGAACACTTCTAATCTCTATCATCTTTTTGTTAGGTACACACACTTAACCTTCCTCTAAGACAATATTTGCCAAATGGAAAACTCTAGAATCCTGAGAATACGACTTTGGTTTCCAAATTTGGTATCTTGCCCCAGAAATAGTTTCCTGGCTTCAGAAATCTGAACAAAAATGCAAATAGTCCATAAAGATTTAGAAAATGAAAATCTCAACACTCAAAGACTTGATAACATTTTTTATGGATTCTGATTCATGGTGACCCTGTGGGAGGCCCTGGGTGGTACAAATGGTTAATGTTCCTGGCTGCTAACCAAAAGGTTGGAAGTTCTAGTCCACCCAGAGGCGCCTTGGAAGAAAGGCCTGGCAATTTACTTCTGAAAAATCAGCCATCGAAAACCCCATGGAGCACAGATTTATGTCTCAAGAGTATTTAAGGGATACAAATTACTAACTTCAATATGGAAATGGATTACATTTTATTAGATTTACAACTCTAGTTAATGTTGAGAAATAAAGCTCTGTATTTTAAGTCATTCAGCTTTTAGTACTACAGTTTCAAAATAAATCACTTCTTCAGAATACACCTTTTGAAACCAATAATCTTCATTTTAAACTTAAAAAAAATAAGGAAAAATAAACAGATTAGTACACTTCTAAGAAAATTGATTAAAACCACACCTCTCCATTAGTTATTCAAGTTGTACTTAACATTCTCTCCATTGCAGCTTCACTTGAAGAAAGGAAACTTCTTGGTGCTCAAAGCAAAGGATCTGGGCCTCCCAGTGTGAGTGTCAGGGACATGGCTTTCGGGGAGTAGATGGGTTTGCCTTTGTTCATCAGAAGTCCTCATCTCACAGAGGACTTGGCTCTTCATTGCAGGGGGACCGCTGCCATTGCTCCTATCATTGCTGCTGTGAAGGACGGGAAGAGTGTTAATTATGAAGGAAGAGAGGTGAGGCACTTGGTGTTCTTTCATGATGTTTCCATAGTCACAGGTAGGGCCAAGAACACTGCACAGATTAACTGTCTAGTTCAGGCTACATACAACTTTCTGGGGCAGTGGAACATGTTGACTGTCTGTCACTTGGCTAAGTGATGAAGTGGGCTCTTTAGTGTGTCCTGCACATCTACCCTGGCTGCTTTGAATACTTGTGTAGATTCTGTGCTAAGGATCTGATGGTCATTCTTCTCATAAAATGGATTTTTTTCCTTTGTACTTGAGCTCAGGTCAGTGTCTAGCAATGTATCCCATAAGGATGGACTGACACACACCTTAAAGGGATGCTATCTGTATTCTTTACTGGTGTCTAAGATGTTGGGGCCAATGGCCACTGACCAAAGAGTCTTGAATACTGAGATTGGCTCTCTAGCCACTGCTGCCTTCTGCAAGCTGCTTACTTATCTAAATTATAAACAAAGAGAACAGGAAAGGTGTGGGTGACGGTCTTTAAAGCTGGCTTTATGCTACTGTGAGTTTTGCTCAAGCTTGCTGAAGTAGCATAATGGTTGGAAGGCAATCTCATTTGGTCGGTGAGCTGTGACTGGGAGGGCACTGTGACCCAACATCAGCTTATTTAATTTTATAGATACTGCCTGAAGAGATCTGTACTCCTCCAGATCCCGGTCTGGCTTTTGTTGTGATAGAATGTCCGGATGAAGGGTTCATACAACCCATCTATGAAAATGCTGCCTTCAGGAGGTAAGGCGGGGTCTTGAGGATGAGAGAAGCCCACTCCAGCAGTCCATGAGCAGTGATGAGGTGAGGGTTGGAGCCATGTCTTTGCACTGAGGCTGAGGAGGCTGAGTCTCTGACCTGAGAACTGCTCACCTGGTAGGGTTGCCTACTGAAGGCTGTTGGGGAGGGACAGCTAATGGTGTGCCTCCCAGTCTGGCATAGTCCCTGTCTGCACAAGTTCTGTATCTTCTTGAATTTGTGTCACTCTACAAAGCAAGGCCCTACTCTCCCTTCCAGGTACCAAGGGAATGCCGATGCCCCTGTGGCCCTGGTGGTTCACATGGTCCCAGAATCTGTGCTTTTGGACTGTAGATATCAGCAGTGGATGGAGAGGTATGGACCCAGCCCAGCAGCACACACAGGGCAACTCTGCTGGGTGGCGAGGTGTTCCCATTGCTCCTTGCTTCTGTGTTTAATCAAGTGCTATCTACCCTTCCTTTGGTGCATGCCTGAATGTTCTCCACCACCCAGGTCTCTGGGATGACTGCCTTCTGGGAAGTCCGGGAGCATCCATCTGTACTGTACCCCTTTTGTGAGGAAATAGAAGCCCAAGTGGCAGAGTGTGTTCATAATCTTTGTGTGCAGCTCGACTCTGGCAGGGGTTCAGTTTCACACTGACTGACACTCTGTACTCTCAGCATTTGAGCAAATACTGCCTTTTTGTTGATGGCTTTATGTGTATATCCTAAAGAAGAAACTTGACAGTATACAATGATAGCTTCAGTTTACTGAATGCTTGCTGTATCTTAAATGCTTGACAATTCATTTTGTTAATCTTCTCAATAACCCTGTGAGGTAGATATGTTATCAAAATTTAGTAAGCGGAAGGAGCATTCACTTTACTTTTTCCCTCTTGGCTTCATTGGCCAAGGGTAGCATCAGGTGGAAGGAATTCTGGGAGTTGAGCTTAGGGGACAGAGCAAGCACAGGTTGTATCCACCTCCTGTCTTATTTCTCCCCCCGTGTCTCCCTTCATCTTTTTCCCCATTAGGCCTGGCAGACTCTTGCTCTTAAGCTCTTCTCCTCCTCCTCCAGTTCTTTAGGGTTTGTCTTAAGGTATATTATCTGCTTTCCTGTTACTAAGCCTTTTCTTTTTCCACTCCATTCTCCATTTTGTTTTGTTTTAAAATCATTATCAGTAGGCCCAAACATCTTAGTTTTTCTTCGTTTTTTTTTTTTTTTTTTACCCAGAATTCTCTTCAGAATCTCTAAAGATAGCTGAAGTGTGGGGAGAACACTGGGTTTAGAGACAGAAGGAATAGAATTATATTTGGTCATTCAATTACTGTAATTTTGGACTAATCACTGACTCTTTGAATACTTCCTAATCTTCAGTGCTGCCCACTACATGCACTGTCCCATAAAACATGTTTTAAACCTCAGGTCTTTTGTCTTAGGTTTGGGCCTGACACTCAGCACTTGATCCTGAATGAGAACTGTTCATCCGTTCACAATCTCCGTAGTCAGAAGATTCAGACACAGCTCAACCTCATCCACCCAGACATCTTCCCCCCACTTGCTGACCTCAGCTGTCAGGTAGTATCACAGGACAGCCCCATTGGCCTGGTTCTTATACTTTCTTTTTCTCCATGGAGTGTGTTTCTGTCTCTTCTAGGGAAAAGGTGCTGCCTTCTGTGTGCCCACCATGCGGGGTGAATGCCTGCTCAAGTACCAGCTCCGTCCCAGGAGGGAGTGGCAGCGGTGAGTATGGGGCAAGCCAATGGCATGTAGACGTTTTGTACAGGCCTGGTAGAAACTATATTAGGGTTTGTGTCATACCCTTCTAGCTCTGCCATAGTAGCAACAGTGAGCCACAGAAAACACATAAATAAACTGATATGTCAGTGTTCCAAGATTTGTTTACAAAATCAGACTGACCCTAGTTCAGGTTGAGGTGGTGGGGTAGGGGCCAGAGACTATTCATATTCTCTAAAAACTGTTTTCCTAATCAATAACGGTGACACTGCTCCTTATTTTACAACACAGAAAATGGGAAATGCATGATGAGGGAAATCAGTCATGCACAATCCTGTCACCCAGAAATAAATGATTGTTAACACGTTTTTTACTTTGTGTATGTGGGGATGTATTAGAAAAATGTATATACAGATTTGTATCCTGACAAATTGTCAGTCTTTTCCTAGATCATTAAACAGTCTTCAGTAATGGGGTTCTTACTGGTATTCCGGATAGGGATGTTTACTCATTTGGGAAATTTCCAGTTGTTTGCTATTTTCTGAGACAATAAATGCCTTTGATATAAAGCTATGAATGGAACTGTTCCCTTAGCATAATTCCCAGACATGGATCATTGAGTCAGAGTGAAACTCTTCAAGGTCTTGATTAATATAAATTGTCATCCAGAAAGGTGCTCCCAGTTTATACCCAACCAGTAATGTGAGAAAATGCCTTACATCTTTATTTTAATTTTTAAGATCTGAATCTTGAGTAATTTGAAGTTCCCTACCTATACTCCACAGTGTCTGCTTTAGAATAGGCCATGTTCTGTATCATTACTGAATGCTTGTGTGCTATTGTGGCTGGTTAGGGCACTTTAAGAGTAGTAGTAGCATGATTCAGAGCAATAGATGACATTCTGGGGTTGAAGAGGTTGTGTTCCACTGTCAGCATCTGCACAGGCTATTGTGTAAAACAGTGATGAACAGCTTAGTGCTGTTCACCGTGTATAGCCTAGTACAGATTCACCTTGTACATGTTAAAAATGAAGTTCCTGAGCTCTGTCTCAGACCTGCTAAATTAGAATCTTGAGAGTTAGGCCTGGGACTCATTTAAGCTCTCAGGTGATTTTAATGTTTAGCCAGGTTGAAAAGTCACTAGTCCAGGGCTGCGGTACCCAGTGTGGGGCCTTGCTAGATATGCTGAATCTCAGGCCCCCACCCCAGATCTCCAGAATCAGGTTCTGCTTTGTAGTAAGGTTCCCAGGCAATTATTGGGAACTCTGGTGGCATAGTGCCTAAGGCATTTGGTAACCAGAAGGCTGGTGGTTCAAACCCACTAGCTATTTCTTGGAAGGAAGATTGGGCAATCTACTTCCATAGAGATACTGCTTGGGAAACCCAAGGAGGGGTTGCTGTGAGTCAACGACTTAATGGAAGTGAGTAGGCAATTACTTGTGTGCATGTTAAGAATCACTGTTCTCAGCGGAGCTTTCCAACCCCAGATGACCTAGATGATTTGCCCCCAGGGGACATTTGGCATTTTTGAAGACATTTTTGGTTATCACAACTTGGGGGACAGGTGCTACTGGCATCTAGTACTAGAGTACCAGTACTAGAGTAGAAGCCTAGGCTGCTGCTGAACATCCTACAGTGTACAGTACAGCCCCCACAACAAAGAATTACCCAGCCTCCAACCTCATTAGTGCTGAGGTTGAGAAGCCCTGCTGTAGAGTAGCAAAACTGTCCCCTAGTTGTCAGGCTTTGAGACTGACAGGTAGTCTGAGCTAGAGTTATACAGAACTTGTTCTGAAACTCACTACTTAGCTGAGAAAGGTTCTAAAAGGCAATAGAACAGAATTGCTCAAGAATTGCTTTCTGAACAGAACAAAACACTGCCCAGAATTTAAAAAAAAAAAAAACAACTGCTTTCTGCAGATTGTATCTGTGAATTTATTCAGGATCTGACTTGGTTTTTGCTTGAGAAACCCCACCACCTTGGCCACTTGAGATCCTTTCTTCCTGCAGGGATGCAGTACTTACTTGTAATCCTGATGAATTCATAGCCGAGGCCCTGGAGCTCCCCAATTTCCAGGAGAGCGTGCAGGAATACAAGAAGAGTGTACAAGATGGGCCTGCCCCAGCAGGTGAGTGAAAACCCACCAACACTCCCTTCTCTGGCTCTGTCTGCCCTCCTGCAGGGGTTTTCATAATATTAAGTAGAGTCCTATAAGGCATGTTCTACTCTGATTAATGATTTAGTACAGTGTTTCTCTGCTTTGGCTGTACATTAGGATGACCCATGGTGGAGGGAAGAAGCTTTAAAACATGCTGGTGCCTGCCCCCACCCTAGACCAATTGGATCTGAATATTTACTGCTAGCACCCAGGCATTCTTTATGAGGTACACTCTGAGTGAGAGTTGTGGGATCTCCCCTGCAACTGGGAAAGAAGGTTGGCCAGGAGCTCAGATCTACTCTTGGATTTGCTGATAAGTATCCAAGGAAGATACTGGCCAAGTCTCTTACCTTGTTGGGCTTTAAGGGCCCCATCAGGAAAAGTCATTAGAGGAACTTCCTGACCTCTGCTTTTGTAGTTGGCTTTTCTAGTGTTATTTTTCAACAAGAAAACTAGAATAGAAAGCAGGTTGGGAGTTTGATCTAGCTAAATGATACTTCAACAGACTTCTTCCATCTCTCCTTGGAAATCAGAACCAGGCAGTGTTAGTTCTAGGTCCCAGCAGTGGTTGCTAAATCTTCACCTCCTTCTGGGATAGCTTTCCTGTATATGTTATGGAAAGACTTCCCTGGTGTATTTCCTTTGTGTATCTGAAAGATCCATTGAGCTCACAGTACGCTTGCAAATGTGCCCATGGGGCCACTCAGGCAGTGTGAACCCCAAAAGGATGCAGGCTTTGGAAGCAACAGATCTGTCTGAATTGGAGTCCTGACTCTATCCATTACTACATCTGTGGCTCAGGAAAGACCTGGCCCTCTGAGCCTGTTTTCTCACCTGTAAAATGGGACCTTACTTACCTGGTAGGACTGCTAGAAGGATTATACAGAGGACAACACATGAAGTGTAGTCAGAGCTGGACACTAACTGATCCCACCCCATGAAGTAAAGAAGTTCTCCTTTTTGAAAATTTCAAAGCATTAGATAGAGCAATTCTTTTGAAGCAAGGACTGCGGAATTCAGTTCTCCTCCCCAGATAGCCCATTATTCATAGTAAGGGTGGCCTCTAACCTGGAGGAGGAAGTCCTCGTGAGAGAGTCCCAGGATAGTCGTTCCATCTCCTATTACTCTCCAATACCTGAAGCCAGAGCACCCCTCTTGAGAAGGTGGACTTTACTGCTTCAGGCTGCCTTTCACTGTACCCATCTCATGGCTGAAAGCTGGCTCAGTTATGACTGGAAACAGACTGTTTACTTGTGTTTTTCCATAGAGAAAAGAAGCCAGTATCCAGAAATAGTCTTCCTTGGAACAGGGTCTGCTATCCCAATGAAGATCCGAAACGTCAGCTCCACACTTGTCAACATAAGGTAATACTGCTCTTCCAGAAAACATCCACTCATCAAGGAGCATGCTTATGTCTTAAACAAAAATCCTGCCCCCACCTACCAGGGTAATTTGAAAATGGAACTGTAAGCTTAGCATCTTGGCTAGTGCCCTGGTGGAGAAATTGTAGCTGTTGACACATTTTATAGGCTCAACTGCTAACTTAGACTTCTAGGAATCAGTAAAATTTTTCATCTATTATGTCTTTTAGTAAAAATAGCTAATATTCATTGGATACCTACTATATGCCAGGTACCATGCTAAGACAGTTTCACACTAATCCTATGAAGTAGTGAATAACTAGCTATTTTGTCAGTGAGTAAACTAACGCTCAATGTGCTTGCTTACTCTAGTTCCCACAGCTGGCAGTGCCAGGTGCAAAGTCTGAACTGGTCTATCTTAATTGTTACAGTCTTGTCCCTCTAATTAGTTATTGCTATACGTTAAAAAAACCTTTTGGCTTTCCACATTTACTTTGTTTTGTATTCAGCCTTCTTAGGGTATTCTCCTTACATGCTTTCTTAGTTGATCCTTTTGGCTTTATCTGGTGTTGTTTATCTGGAAAGAGGTTAATCAAAGGCATTTTGAAATGCACGGGGTGCCTCTTCAGGTATATCCATTAAGAAAGTGAAATTGTGAAATACCAGCTTAGTTTTTAAATTTGGTTTTGTTATCTTTGATGCTAGTGGTAGGTGGTAAACATCCAAATAATGCATTACATGTGCACAGTGATTGGAAGCTACATCCAGATATCAGAAATAGAACACAGGGCGTGCTTCCCTCACAACTGAAGAAGTTAGCAAAGCATCTGTAGGTGGACCGGCCTCACAGGGTGGAGAGTCTTCTTTGGTTGCTGACGCTGACACCCTGAGACTGACCTGTTGAGCCCACTGAAGTTAACCTGCAGGTGCTGTTAATGGCTTGCTTTCGATACTGTGGTGCATCCTATACTCTGAGACATCTCTCTGAAAAGTGGATGAGGCCTTGCCTCTTCCAGTCTCCAGGGCACCCCTAAGGAAGGACATGCCTGAAGGGTTTGGAATGATTGTGTCCATCTCAGCAGAGATTCTAAACTGGGCAGAGCATCGGAATGGCCTGAGGATCTTGTCAGGAGCGGAGACCTCTGAGCCCTGCCTGAGACCAACTAAATCAGGAACTCATTGGCACCCAGGCATGATGCAGCCAGGCCTACCACAGAGGAGCTCTGAGAACACCCTGAAGAAGGAATTGGAACACCTCAAAGAAGGTTCCCTGTGCATAATGCATCTCTCTAGTATTGTCAACAGAGGGTTTGCCACACTCCATTTAAATAACCAGAAGTGCACTGTTACAATGACATGTTTTTGACCTCCAATTCCACCACAAACTTTTTTTGTATTTTTGCATTTAGCTGTATATACCTTAAAGGATCACTGTTGGTGATGTCAGATAGATTTTGGCTGAAAGCAAAGAATACGAGAAAGATGTTTATCTGTGTTTATTGACTATGTAGAGGCATTTGACTGTGTGGATCATAACAAATTATGGATAACACTGTGAATAATGGGAATTCCTGAACACTTAATTGTGCTCACAAGGAACCTGTATATAGACCAAGAGGTAGTCTTTTAAACAGAACAAGGGGGTCCTGCATAGTGTAAAATCAGGAAGGGTGTGTGTCAGGGTTTATCCTTTCATCATACTTACTCAAGAATGTGGCATCAGGATTGGAGGAAGACTTAATAACAATCTACAACATGCAGGAGACAAACTTGCTTGCTGAAAGTGAAGAGGACTTGAAGCATTTATTGGTGAAGGTCAAAGACTACAGCCTTCAGTATGGATTACAACTCAACAGAAAACAGAAGTCCTCTTACCTGGACCAGTAAGCAACATCATGATAAATGGAGAAAAGATTGAAGTTGTCAGGGATTTAATTTTACTTGGATCCACAGTCAACACCCATGGAAGCAGCAGTCAAGAAATCAAATGACATATTGCATTGGGCAAATTGCTGCAAATGACCTAAAGACTAACTTGTGCCTGACCCAAGCTGTTGTCTTTTTAGTTACTTCATATGCATGGGAAAGCTGGACAACAAACAAAGAAGACTGCAGAATTGATGCATTTCAATTACGGCGTTGGCGAGGAATATTGAATATACCATGGGGTACCAGAGGAATGAATAAATCCACCTTGGAAGAAGTACAGCCAGAATGCTCCTTAAAAATAAGTATGGCCAGACTTCATTGCTTGTACTTTGGTCTTATCAGAAGGGATCAGTCCCTGGAGAAGGACATCATGCTTGGTAAAGTGCCAAGTCAGTGAGAAAGGGGAAGGTCCTCAACAAGATGAACTGACACAGTGGTTCCAACAGTGGGCTCAAGCATAGCAACAATTGTGAGGATGGCACAGGCCCGGGCAGTGTTTCCTTCTGTTGTACATAGGATCACTACAAGTCAAAACCAACTCACTGGCACCTAACGACAACCTTAAAGGATTATAGGGTTCCATTATGGATAATTCTTTCATATAAAGAAGATAAAAACCAAAACCAAGCTCACTGCCGTTGAGTTAGATACAACTCATAGCGACCCCTCCTTGAGTTTCCAAGGTGTTACCTCTATGGAAGTAGATTGCCCAACCTTCCTTCCGAGGAGTGGCTGGTGGTTTTGAACCACCAGCTTTTTGGTTCCAGTCAAATGCCTTAGGCACTTGGCCACCAGAACTGCCTTTATGGTTGCTTTCAGGTAAGTTTCTTGAAGAAAAAGCATGAACAAGGTTATGGAAGACATAGAAATTACCACAGCTCCTTCCTGTCCTAGAATAAAAACCCTTCTGCAATGGTAAGAAATGCTAGATGAGCCCTTTCCTGTTGGTAGTGAATCTGTCACTCTTTTCTCTGTAGCCCTGACCAGTCTCTGCTACTGGACTGTGGTGAAGGCACGTTTGGGCAGTTGTGCCGTCACTATGGTGATGAAGTGGACAGGGTCCTGGGCTCATTGGCTGCTGTGTTTGTGTCCCACCTGCATGCAGACCACCACACGGTGAGTGCTGGGCCAAAGCCTGGAGCTCTGCCCTGGAAGCTGGGCAGCTTCATTTACCTAAGCTTTCCTGGGCTCTCCATTTTCTCCTAGATCCAAAGTTGACTGAAGTTTTGGTTTTGCATCTCACTAGGAAATGGTCTTTTACAAAACCCCAAGAATCATTTTGCTCAGTTAAAATGTTTCTTGTTTTCATGCAGTAGATTGGGTTTTACCTTCACCCAGCTTTTCTTGAATCTTTTCTCCCACAGCCTGAAGTTCACCAGTGTAACTTTGACCTGGGGTTGGAGACTTGGCTGTGAGCCATCAGTAGAGTAGCTTATCTTGGCTGACAGCAGTCCTTATCTTGGTCTCCCTCCTTTTCCAACACTGATCACATTGCTTTCTGCCTGTTCTTTTTCGGACTGATAGGTCCACACAAGCCAGACCCCACTATGGCTGTATAAGAGGGACAGTGGTTGATTGAAAGCTGGAAACTATTGTGAGATTCCGACTCCAGATCAGAAGGGGGAAGGAAATAGAATTTGAATGTGGCTAACCCATGTTTCCTTTTTACTTCCCAGGGCTTATTAAATATCCTTCTGCAGCGAGAACGAGCTTTGGTGAGTGGCTTTTGATTTTATTGGCATTCTGAGTTTCATTGTTTTACACATAATCCCCATTACCTCCTGCTATTCTAAACTTATTTTCTTGAAGTGTTTTGCAGTTGATTTGATGCTCTGATTCCTTTGTTTCAGGCATCACTAGGAAAGCCATTGTACCCTTTGTTGGTGGTTGCCCCCACCCAGCTCAGGGTCTGGCTCCAGCAGTACCATGACAAGTGCCAGGAGATTTTACATCATGTCAAGTGAGTGTTTGGGTGGGCCTGACCACCGAGGCTGTCATCTTCTGCCTCCCCCTCTTAGCATGCTCAAGGTTGATTCTGGGGTAGTACATCCTGTCCCCCTGCAAGTGTACCTTCCACCCAAAATGCAGAGAAGAGGTAAATGCTTTGACTCAAAAGTAGAAACGATCAGATGGTTCTCACTTAAGTGTTTGTTTTCTTTGAAACATTTCTTCTCAACCCTTATTTCCAATCTGTACTTGTTGCTTTGTCAGCATTTCTCCATGAAATGGCCCGGGGCTGAACACTTGGATAATAACTAGCACTGACACTGTCCATTCTGGGTGGATGAAGAGGAAGTTTAAGGGAAAGGCAGCCCATTTATCTGGAGTTATCTGAACTGCTTGAAAAAGGGCCTTCTGTGACCTCAGCTATGAGCAGCACTTACCTGTTAGGTCTCTTGCAGTGTCCTAGCAATTTTGGTCTGGGTTATTTTGAGTACTCTTTCCTTCTTAGTGACTGTGATTCTTCGAATAAGAATGATTCTGGGGCTCTCCAGTGAGAGACTTAAACTTTTGATTCTAGGTATTAATTTTTTTATGTTTAATCTTCTTATAGTTTGATTCCTGCCAAATGCCTTCAGAAGGGGGCTGAGGTCTCCAATCCCCTCATTGAAAAACTCATCAGCTCACTGTTGGGAATGTGTGATTTGGAAGAGGTAAAAAGGGCAACGTGGGGACTGAGGAGGTTGATGTAAGGGCAGAGCTGCAGCACCTTCACCCTGCCTCTCTAGTTCCAGACCTGCCTGGTTCGGCACTGCAAGCATGCATTTGGCTGTGCACTGGTGCACACATCTGGCTGGAAAGTGGTCTATTCAGGGGACACTATGCCCTGTGATGCTCTGATCCAGATGGGTGAGTAGAGGTCGCTTTGGAGTTTGCGTTACTATAGGTGCATGTAGGTTAGTTTGTAGATAAAGGTCAACAAAGGCAGCAAATTATGGTCCCCACTCTAATAATCTCTAGTTGTCAGCATAACATGCAGACAAGTTACAGGACATAGGAAACCCAGTGTTTGGACAAGAAACCGTTGTGTAAACCCAGGGACATGTGCTTTTCAGGCATAAGGCTCTTTTCTGATGCCTGTGTTTATTCTCTAGGGAAAGATGCCACCCTTCTCATACATGAGGCCACTTTGGAAGATGGTTTAGAAGAGGAAGCGGTGGAAAAGACACACAGGTAATAAAGGCCTTCTTGTTCCCCTTATCACCCACTCTTCCCCCAAGCCCTCACCCAGTTCTACTATGTGGAACTAGGAGGAGCCCTCCATTGCCCCTTTGGGAAAGACTGTGCCACCCAACAAGTAGCTGGTCTGCTTCCTAGCCAAGGGCTGAGGCATTTCTCCTATGGATACTCTGCCTTTATTTTTGCAGTATGCTGTAGGTTCTAGGATGAGGGATAAAGAGTTGGAAATAAGCTGGAATAAACTACAAAATAGGTCAAGGAATTGCCAGAGGAAGTGGGGGAGAGGGCTAGAAGGCAGTGGAGCTGGATCTTGGTCTAGTATTTTAACAAAAGCATGCGCTACCCCAAGTAAGCAGCCCTGTGCTTTATCTCAGATGCCCTTGCTCACAGCTAGCACCATAGGATGACCAGCTCTAAGGCATGTGGGCGTGATGTAGAGGACTTTGTGGAGTCTGGCCCTCAAGAGTTTGTACTAGCTAAGGAGGACACTTGCTGGCCTCCCTTGGGCGTTTTGAGTGGAGTTCGAGGGTCAGGTCTGTGCTGGTTCTCCACTTCAGAGTCTTGTCTTGGGTTCAGTTTCAGTCTCATTCCTTTGCAGCACGACTTCTCAAGCTATTGGTGTGGGAATGCAGATGAATGCTGAATTTGTCATGCTGAACCACTTCAGTCAGCGTTATGCCAAGATACCCCTCTTCAGTCCTGACTTTAATGAGAAAGTTGGAATTGCTTTTGACCACATGAAGGTCTGCCATGGGTTGTGTTGTGGGGGAACTGGGTGGAGAGATGGGATGGCATATACTGCACAGGGTGGTTGGGGTGCAGTCTCCCCTTGTGTTTGGGGGCCACCCATATAAAAAGATATATCTTACCCAATGATTCACACCCAGTCACACTGATGGGTGAAGTCTTCTGCTACAGGGGCCTTTCAGAAATTGGCTCAGTCAGATCCACTGGGGATTAGACTATGCTAGGGCTAGTTCATTCACAAAATCATTTGAACCTCACCTTGAGCCTGGGGGACGGTAGGCATTCTCTCCTCTTGTGAATGGTGAAACCAGAACTTACCCTCAGGTCTTCTGTAATAAAGGGACAAAACATAAGTAAGGTTTGTTTTGGGATTTAAAAAATTGATATTAAAAGTGTGGATTGCCTTTCCCAGGGATCCAGTATGGCTGGCTCCTCTTACCCAAGAGGGGACATCACTAACTCCTTTCTTTAGAGGCTCACTGCCTCTCACTATGGCACTTTTTCAGAGTTGTGATGGGCTGACTGGAGAGCTTGTGAAGAAGGAGAGTTGGTGCTGTGTGAGCATATCATTTTGTCACTCATAGTTCTTCCCTCTCAGGTGTCCTCACGTCTTCCTTCCTTTCTAGGTCTGCTTTAGAGACTTTCCTACGGTGCCCAAGCTGATCCCCCCACTTAAAGCCCTATTTGCTGGTGACCTTGAGGAGATGGAGGAACGCAGGGAGAAGCGGGAGCTGCGGCTGGTAAGGGCGGCCCTGCTCTCTGGAGAAACTTCGCATAAGAGGGCATCTGGGGATCAGCCTCCAAGTCCAAAGAGCAAGAAGGCCAGGGCCAAGTGAGGAGTCAGCATGACCTGCTCTTCAGGCTGTGTGTCTTCTCCTCGTGAATGGGTGCCAGCATCTTCTCTCCTTGCCTGAGGCAGAGAGAAGTTCAGTGAGGAGGGCACTCAGGAGTAGATGGGGTAAAGCTGGGCCTGGGCCCAGCTCCCAAACAAAGACTTGTCTGCCAGAGCCCTTTTAGAAC
The DNA here is from genome assembly GCF_000298275.1 of Orycteropus afer afer. Lineage (NCBI taxonomy): Eukaryota > Metazoa > Chordata > Mammalia > Tubulidentata > Orycteropodidae > Orycteropus > Orycteropus afer. The sequence goes on along the minus strand of NW_006921786.1, from coordinate 6,223,818 downwards.
CTGCAGAAGCTGTGGGCATGGAGGCCATTTAGTGTAGACAGCAAGTGTAACTAATCCCCTTGCAAGCTGACTTTTAAAAAGTCATGGAAAACGGAGCAGCACACCTTCTCCTGCTCCAATGAAGGTGTTCCCTCTGAGCTCTGAAGACACGCAGCCATAGGGAACCATAGGTTTTGGAAATGAACTCTCAATGTCGAAGACTCAAGGAAGTTTTTCCAAAGACACTTGAACTCAATAAAGATTCCGTTTGGAACCCTGCATTTTTCACATGGTCCTGCATATGTCACCCTGGTGACCCCTCTCCATGTTACAGTCACTGCTGTCCAAGTGTGCACTGGAGACCAGCTCTAACCAGAGAGGAGACCTCTGGGAACCTATTCTGTGGGGGCCACCACCCTCACTAGCCTAGTGTTTGACAGAATTTAGCTGGACTGACGCTGAGCAGGGTGAGGTTTCACACGCCATGTGGGAGCACTGGGTGGCTGATGATGATGCAATTGATGGAGGAGCCTCATCTTCCCGCTGGTTCCAAGGATGACAGGGAGACAATGGACTAGCTCGCTCTTGCCCCGGGGTGAGAAAGAGTCACTGTTTGTCCCTGTGAGTACTCAGAAATACTGCATTAAGCTGGCTCCTTTAAGACAAAGGCTTGAAATTAAGATAATAATTTTCAGTATCTAGCTAGTAATTAGTGTATTCTCCCTGCCCAGGGGAATATAGAAAGAGCTTTAAAAACTCCTGTGGTAAAAGAGAAAGACTTAAGACCAAGAACCCAGTCTTTTTGGTGGTGACTCTCAGGGTTCCCTCCTGATGTTGTAGCATCTGAGATTTATTCCTGTGTCCCCACATGTCTGTTACTGAAACAAGAAAAGCCATGCTCAGGGATAATAAATCTATTTTAATAACATAACTTTTGACAGCTATTTGTACATGTATTTAAAGGTAACTTTCAACCCCTGGGCTCCATTACAAATTGGGGCCTGAACCGCCCTTGCCAGGAAGTGAGCAAAGCTGTGACATCAGAATTTTGCAAATCCCACTGTCCAAGAAGGGTGATTGTACACCATGTTGGGAAAAATAACAAAGCCTTTAAATTTTCATTGTACAGCTGTACATTGGTTTAGATTGAATGGCTCAAATTAAACAAATATAGAGAGATTTCATATATACAAATATTTTATCATGTATAGGTATATCTATATTAAAAGGACAAAACTGTAAAGTTCGATTTTGCATGCATGATCCAGATCTGGTTCTTACTCTCTTAATCCCCAAGTGTGAACAGGCTCCCCAGTACCTTCCCAGGCCCTCCTGTGGATGGGACGTCATGAGGGGATGAGTGGCGGATGCTGGTGCTCCCTGGGCTGGCTGCCTCTCGTCAATATGGTCTGGGCAACAGAATTATTGCTATTCACTTGTAACCTCCAGAAAGAAGAACCAGGCTCCTGGCCCCACATTCTTGGTAAGCCCTGGGTGCCTGGGGCCCAAAGTTCCTTCCAGATGTTGAATATTTTCTGGGGGGCCAAACTATCTTTGGGCCCTACTGACAGCCTCAGGATCATTTTTTAAATCCAGAAGTATAAAACAACATGGAATAAAAGGAGCTTCCAGTCACATAAATAAAAGCTACTAGGAAATGGAACACTTGGTTTTAAGCAGTTTACTTTTGAGCCCTGTGACTGAGGGCAGCCATAACGTCACTGGCCATTCCCCAAAGCAGCAGGAAAAGGTCAGTCCCCCAGGATGTCCAGAATCCCCCTATAAGATAGGGTCATGAAGCTGAAATTACAGGAATGAACATTGTCAAAAGGAAGGTAGCAGCCCCCAGGTCTAAACAACCATTCACCCTCAGCACCCCTGCCCTGCAAAGGACCATTCCAACAACCATTCTCTCCCTTGGGTGAGAGGTGGATTCTGCTTGACAATGGAGGCTGAGAGTGGATCAAGAGAGGCACAAAGTCAAAAGGCAAAGATCAAACAAAAGGCCCAAATAACTAACCACCTGAAAGGAACAAACAAAATCTGCACCACCACCATGCACTACCTGGGCCGGATGTCACAGATCTCTGTAATTATCCAGCCTTGTGTTGTCAATGATGACAAGGAGCCAACAGGACACAGCACGCTCACAGCACTCCTGGTAGTGAGCGTCTGGGCACAGGTATGTACACAGGTTGGGTCAGGTGGGTGGGAAAGGCCATGTCAGAGGGCGGTGCTCTCGGACTCCTCCTCGGAGTCCCTTTTCTCAGTCACTGAGTGTCGCCGCATGTGCTCCAGGGGGCTCAGGCGGAGTGTGGACCCGAGCTCTACGTGGATAGAGGGGATATCAAAGTGGACAAGATCTGGAAATTGGCAGAGAGAGAGGTTGGTGAACAGAGGTATCCAGCTAAGAATATGCTCATTGCAAGCGAACACAGCACTAGACAGCAGTGGTTTGCTTGTTTTAGGGACAGAGTATTCAGATGTTGGTTGAAATCTTTTACTGTAGGGTCGGTTTAGGGTGAGACCTGCTTGGCTTCTACCTGGTAAGCTTGGAAGAATAAGGCAACTGATTGTGCCATGTCAGAGAACGGCTACATCTTGCTCAGCCAGGTGATACCTAAACCCCCAGCTCAACCCTGGATGAGAAGGATGCTTTCTGGGTAGTTCTCAATAACATCATTTTGAGAATTTCAGGGCTGCACTTAGTGCCCTGGAGTCTGCATGGTCAGGGGACAATGGGAAAATATTCCATCTTCCATTTCTGTGAATGAGTGGGGCAACCTGGGATGGTGTCCTGCCTCTGAGAACAGCTGCACTGTGATAGAGGCACAGGGTCTTGGGACCCTGGTGGTAGCTATAGCTAACCGTTTGCTCCCTGGTCACAGGAGAACTCATGCCTGCTAGCCTCAGCACTAGGGAGGCTGTGTCACCTCTAGCGACTTTGCCCAGGTCCCACAGTACCCTCCTCAAGGTTACATCTCTGTTGGAAGCATGACAAGATCATTTATTCCTGGGGAGAGATGACTAGAAAGCATGATCACCCTTCTCCTGAAGTGACCAGGGTCAGCACCTGTGGAGCTCAGGACTTCTGGGGGTTGGCAAGGACAATTTGGAAGTCTGAGAGCCAGCAGCTGAGCATATGCCAGGTTCCTGGCTGACATACCATACTGGGAGGTGAGGTTTGGGGGTACAGCCCCTCCACCAGGCTTCTCTATGGGCTACTCACTGGGACAAAGAACCCCTTAGTCCCCCTCCTCACTTGTTTAGTTCCTGGCCTTCACTCAGCCTGGCTGGTCAACTTAGGTCAGGGGCAACAAAGGAGATGGACCTAGAATGGGAGTAGCTCTGGGCCATCCCTGGGAGGGTGGTTTTTATTTTTAAACAAATGTTTAGTCTGAGAAATACCCTACTTGAGTGTGCAGACACACACTTGGACACTGTCCTAAAAGACATACAAACATGTACAGTCCAGGACAAAAGCACCTTCTCCCTCTTCTCACCCCCAAGTTTCCTTACCTTCCCTGTGCTTCAGTGTCCTAAGCAGTCAAACATGAATAATAAAGGATGATGATGAGTTTAAACACAATATCAAAAAAGTGACTAAAGTGTGCCCAGCCCAGAAGAGGCACTTGATGTCAGCTGTCACTGATATCTCCCAGCGGCCTTAAAGAGGCCCCTGAGGGAGAGAAGGCAATTCCTGCAGCAGGGGAACAGGATCTAGGGAAAGCACTCACTGACATTCGCAGGAGGAGGGAGACTGAGTTCCTGTTTTGGAGGCAGCTCCAGAAGTGTCTGTTAGAGACCCCTCTGTTAAATGCTGCTGCCCTCCTGCCTGAGGCTGCTCTGTGCAGAAGTTGCACTGAGAGGGAGCACCCCTCATGGCCTGGAGGGCAAACACTGGGCAAAGCCCTTTCCTCATTCATTCTGACCACTCCCTGAGACACACACACCTCTTTACTTCTGGTGTCTTTCACGCTCTTGTCTCTGTTGATAGAAGACCAGGCGGCGGAAACTGGTATATGTGCTCCCAAAATATGTTATTGAGTTGGATGGAGAGGGCTGAGCTGGCCATACACACTGGGGATATGGGGGAGGCTCAGGTACGAAATCTACGACCATGGGTCCTCCCTCAGCATTTGCCACTTCTCAGCCCAGAGGAAGACAAAGGTTAAAGTTTCTGGAGATCTATATGGGCACAATTGAGCTGCTGCTAGAACAGTCCCCGTCCTGAGGACTTGGGGGAACCAGTGGGGTTTTTGTGTCTGCCTGCACCAGCATGTCCTCCCACAAGGACACTTTACGGAGCAAAGATCTACAAGGTGAACCTTACTGGAGCACTGAGCACATAAGCCTTCAGCCAGTTGTCAAAAGTTACAAATCGGATATATGAAGAACAGATCTGGTACCCACCCGAGTTCTAAACTAAAGGGAGAGGGAATGAGGAGCCAAAATTGGGTGGTTCTGGTGAAGGAGAAGGTGGGGGAATAAAGAGCTTAGTTCGTTTGCTAGTTTTCTCCCCTGGCTCCTCCCAATGAAAAAACATAAAACAAAAATAGTGATTTCGAAAAGCCAAATCAGCTCAAGGGCCAGATGGTTCCTGCAGAGGCTGAGGGAGGCAGAAAGAGCGCAGTAGCCGAGGGTCGGTTGGAGCTCCATGCAGAGTGGAGGGAGCTGGGGCAGCCAGCAGCTGGCCTGCGAGCTAGCGCAAGTAGAGAGGAGGCGAGGCCGGGGCCAGCTTACCCTGAACAGCCCCTCACATGTATCCAAAACTGCATCACTCATGTCACACAGCTGCAAGAACACAATGATAGGATTGGGAGAAAGGAATAAACATGGCGAAACAAGAACACAACAAAACACTATGCCACGTTTCACAGTCACAGACAGGCCACACTAAACCTTATGGCTTTTATCCTGGCTGAGAGACCTGGACATATGGGACAAGACAGTCTGCTTCCAAAAGAACATGAAAACAAAGCAGCATGCACAGGGAGGGGGCATTATTAACCAACGATCAGTAGGCCTTTAACCTGCATGTTGGAACATGAAGCACTACATTTCTTAGACAGCTGGAGGTTCGCTGTCCCTCAAATAAGTGGCCCTGAGCTTCTCCTCTTTCTGAGTCTTCCATGAGCAATATCTTCTGCAGCCTCTGCTCACTCTGTTGCTTCTGACACTGACACTACCGTATGTCCCTGCCTTTGGGAAGCTGGAAATGTCGGGAGGCAAAGCCAACTGCCAATAGCTGCCATGGAGCACGTTTAGTCAGGGAGATGCCATCACCCTCCCCAGGGCAGCAGGCCTGTGGGCTCCCTCCTACTGGGCTGCTTGGAAAATATTCATCCCCGCAGTGAGAACTGCTAATCAGGATGCAGTGTCCATTGTCATTTTCCAAGGAAGGACTGTCCTTTGTTTTTTCTAAGCCTCAGTGTAAATTAAATGGCAGTAACTAAACATTGAGTAGGAATCACATCCCAGAACAAAGAAGCCAGATTACCAGGAAGTGGTTACCCATAACATTTACTCCTGACCCAGCACAAATGTATTGAAATTTGACTAGTCTTTGCAGAGGCAGCAAGGAACCAAACTCCACAGGGTCAGTGCCTCCACCAGACGAGAAGCCTGGATCTTCCGGTGAAGGATAGGGCAAGGGAGGCAATCCCCATGAGAAATTCCAGTGCATTTCTATCCTCTTCCTTCTCGTCAGTGAGGGGCTTTTGCTAAATGCAGTAGTACTTGGGATTTCATCTTAAACATTTTTTCTAGGAGGAGATTTCTGTCTGTTTTTAAATTTAGTGCAACACTTAGTAGCTGTTGCCTTGTCCAATTAGCTTCCCAAGGAATTGGGGGTGGGCAGGAGTGAGGAATGCACATCTTTTCTACAACTGACAGGTTTCTAATAAAAATATATTGCTAGAAATGTATCTTTCTAGCAAGGCTCATTTTCATTAATGGGGAAGATGTCTTTGGTCTTAGCCCTTGTTCTCAAGATAAGGATCTGTACCTGTTTAGGTGCTTAGGAAAAGGAAAGTCTCAAAATACTTCACCTGTATTTTGATACTGGATGTTTTGGGATCAGTGAGGCTCTACTCCAAAGGCCAAAATTAAGATCTAATGCTGCCGGACATTAGATTGGGAAAAATCCCAAAACTCGCCCCCCTGAAGGACAACTTGGATTCAGGGAGACTGCTTTTCATTGGTTTTATTGGTGGGCTACTAAGAAGTCCATCCTGTAAGCTACATGTAGCATCAACACGACTACCTCATCAAACAGGAATCCCTGAATGCAGCAAAGCCAACAATCCCCCTCCACATGGCACATTCTGCTAAGGTTCATAGGAAAACACAAGGGAGCCAGTGGCTTGGTTACCTGTGGACATGCTCTCCCCAGGGGACATGCCGTCCAGCATAGGGTGCTCCATGGGCTGTGGACTAGAGGCCGAGAGGCTTACTGTGGGAGGCTGAGGAGGTGGCAGGGTGGGTCTCTGTCGGGGCTTAGGGGTGGGCCGTGATTTTGTTAAAGTGCTTGTAAAGACGGAAGGAGAGGACAGAGGGGGAGCTGCTGCAGCTGGGGAGAGCTGGCCTGAGGCCAAGGAGTACCCTTGAGGGTAATTCAGTCCGTAGGGCGATGGGGTGCTTGGAGGGGTGGGAGACAGGCTGACTGGGGATGGCTGGCCAGTAGTGGGTTGGTCAGTCATAGCCCCTGGCTGGCCAAAGGGAACTTTGGGTGGAATTGGTGCCAGCTTCTTTGAAACTGAAAAAGAAAACACAACACAACAGAACACAAGTCGTTAAGTGAAGCTCCCTTCCATTCTTCCATCCACTCCCATTTCTTGCCACACTGAGAAAAGTTAAACTTTATACTGCATTTTACAATATAGGAATATAGTGTTAAAAAAAATTAATCATGAACTACAAGTCTTCATATCTTTCTTTCCATCTGTTAACTAATTTCTGCTCTTCTTTTCTGGATTCTTGCCATGACAAGCACAAACACACAAGAGAGGAAGAGAGTGAAGGAGCGTGAGGGAGCCAAGCTGGACAGTCACTGTCCCATCCACAGGCAGTGGGCTGATTTCAGTGATGCCTATCACCTCAAAGTGGTAAAAGACATCACAGCTACACCCTTACACCTAAGAGTGACTCAGTCATGCCAGTAAGACCAAGGATAATCAGAGACAGACCCTGAAGGCCTGGCTCAGGGCATGTCTTCAGGGTAGGCAACACTTAATTTTGGCTAAACTTGCCAATGCTTCTGCCTAAGTCCCTTCCCTTCCCTGGAGCGTTTGTAGAAAAGGCTGGTTTATAAAATGGGATGCAGTTGCTCACAGCTGCAATCCATCATACTCCTTTCTTCTATGAGCTTTTATCAAGATTTGCCAGATGGTGGTGCTTGACGCGAAGGTCATGTAGAGACCATCTTGAGCACTGAAGGTGGGCTGCCTTGGGGCTCCTGGATAGAGGCCATCATGGGAGGAACAAGATCTTGGCTGCCATAATGAGGACGTGTGCCCTTATTCTCTGACCAAAGAAGCTATGTCCTCCATCGCTTTGTCTTCCTTCTCCTTTCCTTCCCTCTCCTTCATCCTGCCTACCTGCCTCACAGCTTTTCCTTTCTGTTCTCCCTTTCATTCAAGAATTGTAGTCTCTGGGTGTAAGCATGTGCCAATCTACTACATTTTCCAAAGCACATCACTGCCCCAACCTCTTGCAAGGGCTGGCTGTGGATGGCACTAATTCTAGAAGAAAATGTCTTTTAAATTCTTAGGGAGGCATCAGGACTCTTCTCTTCCCCTAACACCCAGATCAACATTTATTCTTAAAAGACCTTGCAAAATTCTCTGGCTCTTTCAATCCACAGTGTGGAAAAGAAAACAACTAGCTCTTTAAGAGTGCCAACAACTTGGGCTCAAATTCCTATCCTGCCACTAATCTGGTGTATGTTGTTGTTAAGTGTCATGAAGTTGGTTTCAACTCACAGGGACACCATGTACAACAGAACAAAACACTGCCAAGTCCTGCACCATCCTCACGATCACTGTTTGAGCCCATTTTTGCAGCCACTGTTAATCCATCCCAAGGAGGGTCTTCTTCCTTTTCACTGACACGCTACTTTCCCAACCATAATGTCCTTCTCCAGGTACTAGTCCCTCCTGATAACATAATCAAAGTATGACAGACAATATCTCACCATCCTCACTTTAAGGAGCATTCTGGCTGTACTTCTTCCAAGACAGATTTATTCATTCTTTTGGTTGTCCATGGTATACTCCATATTCTTTGGCAACACCATAATTCAAAGGCATGACTTCTTTATTCATTGTCCACCTTTCACATGCATATGAGAGTACTGAAAATACCGTGGCTTGGGTCAGGTGCACCTTAGTCTTCAGAGGACATTTTTGTTCTTTTACACTTTAAGATCTTTTGCAGCAGATTTGCCCAATTAAATCTGTTGCATGAATTCTTGACTGCTGCTTTCACGAGTACTGACTGGATCAAAGTAAAAAGAAATCCTTGAAAACTTCAAAATTTACTTCATTTATTTTCATATCGCTTATTGGTCCAGTTGTGAGGATTTTTGTTTTCTTTATGTTGAGGTGTAATCTATACTGAAGGCTGTATTCTTTGATCATCAGTAAGTACTTCAAGTTAAGTACTTCACTTTCAGTAAGCAAAGTAGTGTTATTTGCATATTGCAGGTTGTTAATGAATACTCCTCCAATCCTAATTCCATTTTCTTCTTTTTATAATCCAGCTTCTCCAATTGTATGTTCAGTATACAGATTAAATAAGTATGGTGAAAGGTTAAACTCAGATGCACGCTTTTCCTGATCTTAAACCATGCAGCATCCCCTTGTCCTATATGAACAACTGCCATTTGGTCTGTGTACAGGTTTTGTATGAGCACAATGAAGTGTTCTGGACCATGTAGGCCTTGCTGAGTGATTAAGGGGATGGACTGGAAATCAACCTGCTGTTTGCACTGGGCAATTTACTTAAACCTCTTCTATACTTTGATAATTAAATAGGATTAAATATGGAAACCCACTGCTGTCAAGTCGTATCTGACTCATGGTGACCCCTCTCTGGGTTTCCGAGGTGGTATCACTACAGAAGTAGCTTGCCCAACCTTCCTTCTGAGGAGTGGCTGGTGGATTTGAACCGCCAGCCTTCTGGTTAGCAGTCATATGCCTTAGGCACTATGCTTAGAGCTAAGTATGGAAAGCACCATGTAATTATGACTTAGTCCCCGGGTGGTACAATGGTTTAAGTGCTTGACTGCTAACTAACATGTTTATGGTTTGGATGCACCGAGAGGCACTTCAAAAGAAAATCCTGGAAATGTACTTCTGAAAAACCAGCCATTGAAAATCAACCTATAGAACACAGTTCTGCTGTGACACACGTTACCATGAGTCCAAACTGACTTAATGGCAACTGGCAGTAACTATGACTTCTTGTTGTTGTTGTTGTTGTTATGTGCCGTCGAGTTGGACCCGACTCATAGCGACCCCTCCTTGGGTTTCCGAGGCAGTATCACTATGGAAGTAGATTGCCCCATCTTCCTTCCGAGGAGTGGCTGGTGGGTTTGAACCTCCAGCCTTCTGGTTAGCAGTCAAGTGCCATAGACACTGTGCTACCAGAGCTCCTAACTATGACTTACTTATAATAAAAGCAACTTAATTCTCTGATTTCATTTTTCAACTCTAATCCTTGAGTATGGAGTAAGTTTTCACAGCAGCTACTATTACAATGCATAGCCTAGTCAAGGGTTGCTGATTCAGGAACTACTCCTTTGGGTGAAAACAAAGTAGAGGCCTCCTAAGGAGTGGGATCAAAGCTTGAACCCACTGTAGTAGTTAAGCTTTTGTGTCAACTTGGCTAGGCCTGGTTGATTGGCTGGGCAGCTTGATGTTGTTATTCCCCATGGTGAGATTTGTAATTAACTCCATGGTGGAATCTATTGGAACAGCTGAGTAGCTGCTTTAGGGATGTGCTTTGCTTCCAGTATATAAGCAGCAGCTGTGAGGATAGTCTCTGGCTTTTTGGCACGCTTGAACCCTGCATGTAGTCACGTCATTGTTCAACAGCCTGTCATACCCTACAGATCTTTGTTGTTGTTATGTGCCATCGAGTCAGACCCTACTCATAGCGACCCCTCCTTGGGTTTTCGAGGCAGTATCACTACGGAAGTAGATTGCCCCATCTTCCTTCCGAGGAGTGGCTGGTGGGTTTGAACTGCCAGCCTTCTGGATAGCAGTCAAGTGCCTTAGCCACTATGCTACCAGAGTGCCCCTACAGACAGTCCCAATGTTACCAAATAACATGGCAAGCCACTAATTCAAATAGAGAAGAACTACAATTTCAGGACTTCTGTATTTGAATTAGTGGCCTGCCATGGTGTTTGGTAACATTGGGACTATCTGTGCCTTTTTACTTGTCCACCTTGGGCTTGTCAGCCTCAGCAGCCAGCAGCTGTCTGAGTGAAGAAAAGCTTCCAGCTTCAGTGGGCCAGGAGCAGGAGGCAGAGCTGAAGCCCAAGGCTGAGGGACTTTCACCCAGCCCCTAGAGCCTGGCACTTTGATCTCGGACATAAAGCCTCCAAAACTGTAAGATAACTCCTGTTTGTTCAAGCCATCCCATTTGTGGCATATTCCTCTCAGAACGGCACTAGAGGTAACCAAAAATCCACTCAGTGCCACTGAGTTGATTCTACCTCATAACCATCCTATAGGACAGAACAGAACTGCCACATATGCTTCTAAAGCTGTAAATCTTTATGGAAACAGATTGCCTCATATCTCTCCTACAAAGCTGCTGGTAGGTTTGAACTACCAATCTTTTGATTAGCAGCCAAATGGTTTAACCACTGTGCCAACAGAGCTCTTAATGTTTGAACATGTCCTCTAACAGATGAGCTAGAAGAGGAAGAATGCAATGACATCACTGTATTTATGATGACACTCTGGTACTGATAGGACCCAGTCATGTTAAAAAATGCAAAGTGTCAAAAAAACAAAAGTACAGTCAAAAAAAAAAAATTAAGTGTGTCTGTAATGGGCAATGAACAGCAGAGGTGAAGAGTGGAGTAGAAATTTATACCTTTCAAATGATGGCTCTGAGCTATGGGAATGTCACTTGGGAAAGTGACCCAAGTCACTCTAGACTGTCCTCTCTACATAGGTTCAGTGTACTATGAAAAGTAAAAAGGCCAATCTGACATGGTCTTAGGAAGCAGACTAGGCAGGAACAGGACCTATGACCCTCCACTGAAGAAGACACTTTCTAGATAGGGGTTTAAAGGGCTGGTAAACAAAGAAGTACTGTTTTTGGTCACCTAGTGACACTTGTAACAGAAGATACCACAAATGGGGTAGCTTGAACAAACAGGAGTTTATTCTCTTACAATTTTGGAGGCTATAAGTCCGAGTTCAAAGTGCTAGGCTCTAGGGGCTGAGTGAAAGTGCCTCAACCTTGGGTTTCAGCTCTGTCTCCTGCTCCTGGCCTCACTGAAGCTGGAGGCTTTTCTTCATTCAGGCACCTGCCAGCTGCTGAGGCTGACAAACCCAAGGTTGACAAGTAAAAAGGCACGGTCCCGATATCACCAAACAACATGGCAGGCCACTAATTCAAGTCCAGAAAATGTATGAGGACCGGCAGGGCATGGCAAGCTGCTGAACAATGACATGGCTACATGCAGGGTTCAAGCATACCAAAAAGCCAGAGACCTTCCTCAAACCTGCTGCTTATATACTGGGAGCAGCCCACAGCCCTAAAGCAGCTACTCAGCTGCTCCTGTAGAATCCACCATGGAGTTTATTACTAATTTCATCATGGGGAGTAACTACATCCAGCTGCCCAGCAATTCAGCCAGGCCTAGCTAAGTTGACACATAACCTTAACTACCACAAATGCCAAAGATCTATGATATGTTGGCAAAGAAAACCTGTTGGCTTCTGGAGAAAGTCCCAAGAATACTGAAATTTCATCCCACCACTTGCTCCTATTCAACTTTCAGGATGTAGCTTCTTCTGAGCCACCCTCCTTAACTCCTGAGTCTGGAAGGGGTCCCTCTACATGTCCCCACAGTGCCCACATGTCCCCCAGCACAGCAGCAGCACCCTTGTAGCACACTTGCATGATTTCTTTTCTGGAGAGGTTCTGTCTCTCTCATGGTTGCACCTTCTGGCCTTGCACAAAGTAGGGGCTTAATAAATATTTGTACAAAGTGTAAGGAATGAAAGGAGCAATGATGCTTTGGTGGTAGAATTCTCACCTTCCTTGAATGCAGGAACCTGGGTTCGACTCCTGGCCAATACATGTGCAACCACCACCTAGCTGTCAGTGGGGACTTACATGTTGCTATGATGCTGAACAGGTTTCAGTGGAGCTTACAGACTAAGGCAGCCTAAGAAGAAAGACATGGCAATCTACTTGCAAAAATCGGTCAATGAAAACCCCATGGATCACAACAGTTTAATCCTGTTGTACATAGATATGGTCACCATGAGTTGGGGCCTCATCAGTGATGGCAACAACAACTATCCAAGGAATGAACAGGGAACTAAAAAGATCAAAGGGCTGAGTAATGACAGACTAGGATAATGGGATTGCCACTTTGGCCTGGAAATAAAAGGCTAGAAAGGAACTGTCATGAAGCCTATTCAACATTCAACAACTCCTGGAACTAAAGCCCCCTAGAAGCCTGAAAGGCCTAAAACCAAAACACCAAACTCATTGCTATTGAGTTGATTCCAACTCATAGCAACCCCCACGGGGTTTCCAAGGCTGTAAATCTTTATGCAAGCAGACTGCCTCATCTTTCTTCCAAAGAGTGGCCAGTGGGTTCAAACCATTGAATTTTTTATTAGCGGCCAAATGCTTTAAAAAAGTCTTAAAGCTAGAAGCAATTAAGCAATATGTTATTTTAGACAAGTTAAAGTTTTGGCAAAGAGATGATATGAGGTGAAGACACACACACAAGATTTGGGTAGATCCACAGTGGAGATAGCTCCACATTTGTTAATGCTACCAGGGAGCTTTGGGGAGGGATTTCAGTAAGAGTAGTTGGGCTTTTACAATGGGTTCCAGAGGCACATTCCTGGGTTGAGGCAGCTCATAGGTCAGGGTAACAATTCTATCTTAGGTCTTCCAAAGCAGAAATGTCACAGGTCAGGACTCATATAGAAACTGTCCAGGACGCCTTCTTCTTGGTCACTACACAGCCTCCATAAGCATCCCAGGAGGTGGCAGCTGTGCAGGGCCCAGGTTGAGGGGTGGGCTACCTATAGAAGACCTCCTGCAGCTTAATGATGGAAGTAGGCCTTGGTAAAGGCTATGGAAAACTGTGTCACACTGCACAATGGTTTTTGCTCAAAGTTTTGGTATAAGGGAAGAATTTCATATATATGTCCATACAGAGCTTGCTTTTCAAATGAGCAAACTAAGAAAGAATGGTGAAATGATTCCTCTTGGTGTTAGTTAACTTCCCAAAGCTCTGACACCCAGACCAGGGATTTTTCAGAAAATCTCTGTTTCTAAATACCTATGCTAACCAATGGCACAGCCAAAGTCCATGAAATGAAGTCTGGCCATTATCACGTCTAAGGAGCATTCTGGCTGTACTTATTCCATGAAGATTTGTTCATTCTTCTGGTAGTCCATGGTAGTTTCAGTATTCTTTGCCAACACCACAATTCAAATACATCAATTTTTCTCCAGTCTTTCCTTATTTACTGTTCAGCTTTCACATGTACATGAGGATATTGAAAATACCATGGCTTGGGTGAGGCACACCTTAGTTTTCAAAGTGATATCTTTGCTCTTTAAAACTTTAAAAAGGTCTTTTGCAGTAGATTTTCCCAGTGCAATATTTTGGTCATGTTTTCAGAAGAGGGTCAGCACAAAAAGGGAAGATCCTCAATGAGATGGATGGCACAGTGGCTACAACAATGGACTCAAGCATAGGAAAGACTGTGAGGATCATATAGCACTGGGAAGTGTTTTTTCTGTGGTGCATAGGGTTGCTGAGTTGGAGCCAGCTCAATAGCACCTAACAACCACCACCACTAATGGCAAACTTACTGCCACTGAGTTGATTCTGGCACATGGAAACCCTATGTGCTACAGAAGAGAACTTCTCCATAGGGTTTTCTTGACAGTTACCTTAACAGAATCAGATTGCCAGACCTTTCTTCCATGGGGCGACTAACCAAACAAAAAAAACCAAACACACTGCCATCGAGTCAGATCCAACTCATAGCAACCCCTCCTTAGGTTTCCAAGGCAGTATCACTACGGAAGTAGATTGCCCAACCTTCCTTCCGAGGACTGGCTACTAGATGGGTTCAAACCATCAACTTTGAGGTTGGCATCTGAAAGTGTGCTACACAGGGACCTAATATTCATGCTAATTGAGGGAAATGAGTTGACCTTGAGTTTCACAGCTCCTTTCAGCCTGAGACTATTGAGAAGGGCAGAGATGACATACCTTTCCGGATGGTATGAGGACTCTGGTCTGCAGGTGGCTGGCCAGGGCTGGCCACTGGTTGTGTTCCTGGTTGCGTCCCTGCACAGGGTATCCCCTGGCTAGAGCCTGGACTTCCTTTCTGTCCAGACCCTGGAGAAAGTTCTTTGCTTTTAGCACTGAAACACAAACACACGGAACAAAAGAGAACCCCTGAACTCAATCAACATCAGCACCAGCCTTGCTGTTAGCAATAATATGTGCTGTTCTGTGCCCAGCTCAAGCATATCCTAGCTCTGGTCTGCCTCAGTCCCTTCTTGAAATCTTCAAAGGCAACCATGAGGTGACTGCCCCTTCCTGAACACGACTCCCATCTCACTGGCACTTGGCATGCACTGCCAGCAACTTCTCCACATCTCTGCTTGTTCTCCACAGTCAACTATAAGCAAAGTAGGGGTGAAGTCCTCAACTGTCCCACAGGAGTTGGTCATCAACATAGGAATTATTGGTCATTCTGAAACTAGAGCATGCTGGCTACACAGCACACTAGGAACAAGGGGACTTCTGAGGGGTATGGGCTGGACAGGGAGCAATGGCTTCAGACCATGGCATGCCAGCACTCCAGCTGCTCCCTTGGGCTCACATCAAGCAGGGGAGGCATCTGTGACCCATCCTCAAGCTCAGTAACAGGCTCAGCAGATGGTAGCATTGACATAGACCCTGGTTGTACACCTAAGCTTGGGTCCCAAACCAGTTCAAATCTCAGTCTTATGCTTAGAGGTGGGTAAAGGCCAATGGAAGTGAGGGAATATGGGCTCTGGAGTCTCTCTAATCGTTGAAGCGGCGCCCCGTAGTGCTCGGTCTCACAGAGAATTCATGTTTCACTTTTAGGCTGTTTCTCAGGCATTTCCCTAAAAGTGAAGCACATGTCAAAAGATTCCCTACTCAACTCAATACCACAGACCAAGGAAGGCAAGCATATGGCAGATGCCTCACTTCCCACCATCCTCTAACACATTATAATGGCAGACATTTACTAATTTACCCCAATATTTTATTCCATAGGGTTTGAACTCCTTCTCAACATAATTCTCCAAGCAGCCCCTAGCAAACAATGGGAGTTGACTTTGGGGTTGATATCTCCCTTGCTAGAACCTACCTGGATTCTGCAGCCTTCAGGTAGAAGGTGGGGATCTGGGGGATCTAAATGCTGCCCCTTCCCCAACAAAAGTAGCTATCACCCATTTCTTCCCTAAATTTATCCCAAAATGGCAAATATAAAAGAGCTAGTAATAGTCCTCTCATTCCTATGGGAATACAGTGGGGAAGGCTGTGTGGTGGGAAATTGGGGTAAAAAAGGAATGGTATGAAAGTACAATTTGTTATTCCTCATACAGGGAAAATAAGGAAAGGCCATACTCAAGGTATATAACTTCTCTACTCCTCAGGGTAAGTTTTATACTACATCTAGGTAATTCCCCAAGAAAAACACCATTTCATCCACAAAGGCCAAAAGAGCAACAATTCCTTTCTTTACCCTACTCAAGAAAAACAATAAACACAGCAACAGAAAAATCCTGGCCTCACCAGTTGAATAAGGACTTTTCCTTTATTCTTCCTCAGGCAGCCAGGCATTCATGCCAAATATCTACCCACCCACCATTCCATCCATCTCTGCCACCATCAAGAGGAAAGTCAAACATGGGGAAAAAAATAAAAAATTGTTTCTTGTCAGTTAACAGACTCTTCTTTCTTTTGCTGTGAAGACAAGGCATCTATCTATCCAAGGACTTTAAGGAACAAGTCATCTTCATGCTTTCCCCTCCCAGAAGGTATACTTTCCCCACCACAGAAACAAGTATTTACCTACTTAGCCTTGTTCCTCTCTCTCCAGCATAGGTGCAGTTGACCCAAAGGGGAGAGGTGGGGTGTAAGGTTATTAGGAGCGCTAGATGGATCAGGCACAGTTATGGAGTGTGTGAGGACAGGTTAGTTGTGGGAACACATGACTCGGTCAGTGAGCTGGGGTGCACAGGGGCAGGAAGCAGAGTTTAGGGTGAAAGTTAATGTCAAGCAGTTCAGCGGGATGTGGAGGCAGCCTGGCCGGAGAAAGCCCCAGGCATGGAGGGAAAGGAGTTGAAAGGCAGATCCTGGGGTGGGGAGGGTCAGGATGAGCCAGAGGGAGGGGAGGGCCTGCCATCCTCAGGGGAGGGGGAGCCGTAACAGGAATCCGACCACAGGAGGAAACATCATCTGTGCTGCAAATGTCCAGAAACAGAAAACAAAACAAAACAATGGAACACCTGTTTGTCCTGGGAGGAATCCACATAGGGAGAAAAAAAGGGCCATACAGGATGTATGAAAACACACCCAAAGAAAAGCGTCTGAACCAATTGCCCCCAGAGAAGGGGTAGGGTGACAGGGGACTGTAGAGCAGAGTGAGTGACCTTTTAAGTCACCTGAGCTAATGATTGGCACTTTCTGCTCATGGGTAACTTGGAAAGGCCATGTGTTCATAGTGTTCTCAGGTCTCCTTCAGAGCTTGGGGAAAATCTATCTTTGAGCGTCATTTTTAGAAGAAGTCAAATATCATTTGGCATCAAGTTCCACAAATAAGATGGGAAATCAGGATGAAGCCAGTGAGTGTCCTGTGAGGGACCTGTTCCAGCAAGTTTCTGGCCTATTTGTGCATTTCCTCTTTGTCAGCCTCTCTGGCCAACTATAGTGGGCCTCTGCTTCTGTCCCAGTGGTATCACCCAGTATAGTAATTCACAGTGTCATCCCTCCTGTGGGCGGGGATGGCCAGCAAGCTCCCCACAGTGTGCGGCACTGCATGGCCTGGACTCATTCCTCCAACCCCAGAGGCTCTATAGAGCTCCTCCCCTTTCCCATGGGTCGAGATGGAGATCATCCTCTCTGTTCGATGGCAGGCACCACAGCCCGCATGCCTCAGCCTGACTGGTTGGTGACAGGGGGAGCGGAGGGTGATGAGATATACTGACACCAACCCTAGTGACACCACTGCTTTGGTGGCCTTTCCCCCTGCTGCACATGCCTGCCTGCCACTGCTGTTGCTGCCTACCACAACCAGGGTCCCAGAGGTCACTGTGGTATTACCCCTCTGACAGTATCAACAGGTGTGGTCCTGTACCCTCCTAATAACACTACAGTTCTGCCCTTCAGCATCTCTCACACTGACTTACAGCCTGGCACCTCCACAGCTAGGATCAGGCTCCCCTCATCCTGAATCAGAACCATCAGCTACATTCAAGTATACCCAGTGCAAGCCCCCACCTCCAACTCTTTGACTGTCCCCTTTCCTGTTTCTCATGTTCTGATTTCACAGGGAGAATATCTTCTACTTATTAGAGACAAAAAGTTGAAAACCCCCTCATTTAGGTGTATGTCAGAATATGTGGGGGGGGGAGTGGTGGTAGTGGTGGCATATGAGAAAGGGTGTGTGTGTGTGTGTATGAAACTGAACCTTTGCAAAGTCTCCAAAATTCTCCAACAAAGGTCAAGGAGGAACACCATGTCCCCATCAGAATGCACAGCTGTATCTGATTAGAAGTAGCTTTCCTAGCTCTCTGAACTATTGTTTGAGAACAGAAACAAAAAGGCATTTCATTGTGCAATTCCCACTTCCAGAATCTCCCTTTGCCCACATCCCTTCCAAGGCAGGGGTAGACAAGGGATCCTTCCTCTGGATTCTGCCACCATGCAGCATGCTACAAAGGTCACCAGCCCAATGTCACCCTTCTGACTTGAGCCCACTTTAGGAGCAAAACTGGCTGGCACAAGCCAAAGATCAGAAGGGAGAAATACTGAAATTCTAAATTTCAAAATAGGGAAATTACCAACATACTGAAGGGGGAAATGGAGAGATGGAAATGGAGACTGCCTACATTACTTGCTGTAGCAAGCTGCCAACTTAATTTTTACCTTGGGAATGTTATTCTTGGAAAACTCAGTCTCTTAAGTTAGAGAGCTGGGAAAGTCTGATTTGGTGCCATTTGATGCAGAAAGCTGGACATGAATGTTTAGAATTGGGAAGAATGATCAAGTACAAGAGGCCTTGAGCAGGTGAAGCAAACCCAGGCACACCGGCACTGTAGGCCAGCTACCCCTAGGATGCTGCTCTGCTTACCTGGTACGCTCAGTGATGGGTTGGAGGCCCATGCCAGATGGAGAAAGTGAGGGGGCGGCTGGGCTGTCTGGAGGCTGTTCAGGAAGGGGCGATGGTGGCCGTGGAGCAAGCTCAGTGGGTGGGCCAGGAGGCTGCATGGAGGGTGGGGCGCATGATGACTTCCTGCCGACTGAGGAGCCTCTTCGGGCCACCCAGGATGTGTCCATAACCCTCACGCCCATGCTGGTGAGGGACACAAAGAAACACGCTTAGCCACACACACAGGTGATAGGCTCCCTCCCCCCGTGAAGCAGAAACACTCAAGCACTCAGTGTTGGGAGAACAGCAGCACAGCCTTAGCACCCTCTTGAGCGAGCCCAGGAAAGCGATGCATTCGGGGCTGCACTCTGCAGTGGGGCCCCAGGAGCGCCTTCCCAAGCATCTGGGCTGCTTAGGGGAACACAGCCCTGGGCAGGCAGCAGAGGTGGCAGAGGAGCAGGCCTCTTACTGCGCAGGGTGTAGGGCACAGCTTGCAGCTCGCAGCTTGAGGTTGGCAGGCTAGGCTTCATTCAACCCTCCAAAAAGCCAGCTAGCCTTAGGATAATGACCCGCCAAGCTCCCTGGGTGTGGAATCCACGCATTCCTAAGAGCAAGAATGGGATGCCCACACCCACTCCACTCAGGTGGGAGCTGAAGTGAGTGGGACAGGGGCCGGGGCAGCATCACACAGAACACTGACCACAGTCACTCTAGGCTGCAGCTGCGTAAGAGGAGACATCTAAACATATTTCTTCTGTCTTTCACTTGCAGTTTAGAGCATGAAATTGAGTCAGGATTCCTGCTCGCCCGAGTTCCACCATTAGCAATGACCTTAGCCAAGTCACAACCTCAGCAGGCCTTCCTTATATTAATGATGGGAACATGGTCAGCTTCAAATAAGTCTGCCAAGCAACCAGACATGGCACATTCCCCCTCTAGCAGAACTCACTAGGGCATAGCTCGCTTGGTTTTAAGAGGTTGAACATGGTCTTGTAGCTACCAGAGGATACTGTACCTTTGGATTTTCCTAAGGCTGCAGGGACAGAAACATACAGATATTAGTGTCAAAACAACTATGTCTTCCTTTGGACATTAAGGTTGTCTTTCTGCAAGGGGTCTCTTTTCAAGGGGAGGGTTTTGGGGTGGGGTTTATATAATGCCATGAAGTCATTTCAGTTTAGTCGGTCTCTTCAGCTAAAGTGACTTCCCTATTTGTAAGGGAGAAAATCCTGTCCTACTAAGTGCACATGAATTAAGGGAGCAGGTGAAGAGTAGATACTTATGTGTGTGTATGTGTGGCTGTCATAGGGAGAAAGAAGTTATTTGAACTGAGAAGGTGGTTAGTCCCTTCTCCTCTGGTCTACCTTCCAAGTAAGAAGGCACCTGGTACTGTGAGGGGCCAAACTCTTTGCTGAGTAAGGCAGGAGGTAACATTTCTAGTATTAAGTGAGACATAAGATTTTATGCAGGGAGAAAAAAGACATTGCTGGCCAGCATTTGTCTCTGCCACATATGTGCACAATGGGTCTTAGGATGTGGTGATTTTTGCCCCTTCCCTACCAAATGGTAACCCACATTGGTTGGAAGCACAAACCGATTACACCTTGAAATCCTGCCCACCTAAAAGGTAACACCTTATAGAGGTGCTACAAGATACAAAAAAATGGTTCAGGTTTGGAGACTCGTTGTAATGGGTCCTTTAAGAAACTTTGGCTTTAGATGTACCCTGTGATAAGGAGCATGGTAGAGCAGCAGAGCACAAATTGGGATGGAGATAGTGTCCTGACACTTTTTCCTCCCTAAAACCACCAGAGGCCCTTTATATCTAGTGCCATTGTTAATTTCTCATCTCCTTTGGATGGCTCTGAGGATACACTTTGGGAGTGTGATTATCACTTTTCAGGACCTACTAGATTTTAAATCATCTTGGCTCTGAGAACCCTCTAGTAGTCAACAGGCACCATCTATAAGATAACCAAGGAAATGGTGGTTCAGTGGTAGAATTCTTGCCTTCCAAGTAGGAAATCCAAGTTCTATCCCTAGCCAGTATACCTCAGGTGTAGCCATCACCCATCTGTAAGTGAAGGACTGCATATTGCTATGATGCTGAACATCTCTCAGTGGAGCTTCCAGGCTAACACAGACTAGGAAGAAAGGCTTAGCAGT
This sequence comes from Orycteropus afer afer, assembly GCF_000298275.1. Taxonomy (NCBI): domain Eukaryota; kingdom Metazoa; phylum Chordata; class Mammalia; order Tubulidentata; family Orycteropodidae; genus Orycteropus; species Orycteropus afer. The sequence continues at coordinate 6,203,035 of NW_006921786.1, read as the reverse complement.
CTAATTCTGAAAATTAGCCAATGACAATGTTATGGATCATGACAGAATACATACTGTCCCATATAGTTCAGAAAGATGTGGTCCCTAGGCTGGAAGGCACTCAAAATACACAGTGGCTGCAACAATGGACTCAAAGATACCAACAACCAACAATCATGAAGACGACACAGGATCAGGCAATGTCTTGTTCTATTGAACATGGGATCACCGTGAGTCAGAGTTAATTTGATGGCACCTAACAACAACAACAAACTGTGTGATAAGCATGAGTTGCCTAACACCTATTATTCTCTGATCATGTGCAAATGAGAGTAAGCATCTCTCTCTCTTAGGGCTGTTACAAGAAACAAATGGAACAATGTGCATAACCTAGCACCTACTGAGAAATCAAAAAGTGGTTGCCATGATGATGATGATGAGGATGAGGATGATGATGAGGATTTCTTTTTGGGTGCCAGATGCATACAATGAAAACAAAACTAGAGAAAACACAGTGGAGAAGGAAATAAAAGTGAACCCATCTAAACAAGTCTGGTCAAAGGGGGAAAAGATGCATACTACATCAGTGAATCAGCACTAGCACGAGAAGGAAATATTGCAAGGACCCATATAGGTCACATCATCTGGAAGAGGAGGGTCTGTTAAAAGACCTTTCCTTCCATTGGCCCTAAAATATTGAAAGATTTTGGGGTGGGCTTTCTGGTGGAAGTAGTAAAGGGAACAAAAAACAAGAAATAGGGGTAACTAAAAGTCCCTTCCCTCTGGATTCGTTAATCTCTTAGGGCTCTGGTGAGTTAGATGGATCAATGTGGGTATAATGGTACATTTTTTGTGTCAATTTGGCTAGGTTATGGTGCCAATTGTTTGGTCAGATACTAGCCAAGATGTTGCTGTGAAGGAATTTTGTTGATATGATTAACATTTATAACCAGCTGACTTTAAATAAGTCTAATATCCATAATAATTTGGGTGGGCTCATCCAATCAGCTGAAAATCTTGCAAGTAAAGTGAAGATTTTCTGAAGATTCTGAATTCTTTACGACTGTAACACGGAAATCCTGCTTGAGTTTCCAGCCTGCACTATGCATTTCAGACTCATGAATGCAAAATCAACTCTTGTCTCAGTTTCCAGCCTGCCTGTCTGACAGGTTTTGGGTTTACTGGTTCTCATAATCACATGAGCTAATTCCTTAAAATAAATCATATATTTATATTAAAAAATCAGCTGCTATTGAGCCAATATTGACTCATGATGACCCAAGTGTCTACATTCCATAGGGGTTTCAATGGCTGATTTTTTTTAGAAGTAGACTGCCAGACTTTTCTTCCAAGGAACATCTGGGTAGAAGTGAACCTCCAACCTTTTGGTTAGGAGCAGAACATGTTAACTGTTTGCATCACCCAAGGACAACTCCTTGGTCTCGCTTCCAAGCAAGGAGGTAACTGGTAATGTGACAGGACAAGCAAGAAAATTATATAAGAAAATTCCTGCGCAACTACTCAAAAACAGCAGAGTGTGGAATAAGCCTCTCTTTGTTGAGGAATTGGGGAGTACCTGGGAGGGAGCTGACAATTTCAGTTCTAGCCACTGAAACCATAATTTCTAACATTGTATTGGGATAGCTGCCCCAACAAAAGTTGTAGGTCAGGATCTTTCAATCTACACCTTCAACTCTAATCCCAGTCCTGGATTAACTTATAAAAACTAAAAGGGACAAAGGCCTGTCCCAGTGAAAACACAGGCTGAAATCTGAAAGTTAAAAGTTCCTCAGCTTCAAGAATAGGAATCTGCAAATAGAATTATACTTATCACTGACAAAGTTTGCTGTGGAAAATTCTAGGTAATAAACTGTCAGTAGTAACAAGTTTCTTTTGGTTTGTATGTTTTTTCCTCCCTTTGAAGGATAGATACCCATCTTGCTATTTTTGAATCTTTGTCAGGAAAAATCCTAGCCAGAGGGAGTTATCACCAAATATATGGATTCGAAGTATTCAAGTCTTTGGAGATCTGGAAAGTTGAATTTTGTTCCAGGGATCAGTTAAATTTGGCAAAGGCCAGAGGAGATGAGAAAAAAATGAGAAAGACAAGAAAAAAGAGGAGACCAGAAAACCCTATAGCTTCCAAAATACTCATTAAAGATACAGAAGTTTGGAGACTGTTTAAGATGAACTTGGGGAGTTTCTGCAGCAGTGGCAGGTCACACTAGGATCTCTAAATGGTGCCCTGGAGAACCAAGGCCAATGAGAAGGGAACATATAAATCTGATGTTACTAGCATAATGACTTACTTTTGCTTACACTCAATGAGGATGGAACCAAGAAGTTCCAGCTTTTCTGGAGATAAATACTCTCCTGAATAAACAGCAACAAGTATCTTTACATCCTCAGTACAAATAAAGGCCAAAGTCCTCTAGAACTAGACTTCACCCTAGCACCCATGAATGTGTAAGTCCTGGAAAGGAAGCCAAGGTGAGTCTCTCAAAGATCCAGCTGGGCAATCTGAACCTATAATATGAATCAAAATTCCAACTGGTATTCAGGATGACTTTCTAAGTAAGCTTGTCTTATCATACATAGTTTGGGCTCTATCTAGAATAAAATTATTACACCATCAATCCAAAATGTATTCCCTTTTAGGGTTATTTGTGTGTGTGTGTGTGCTGTCCATTCTTCCACCATAGGGTCTATAGAAGACCTCTCTCAATAGGTCTTTAGGACTCTAGTTCTAATTATCTCAAGACAGTAGGTTTTATGGTCTACTCAATTTAGGAAATGATGCACACTGCAGCCTCCCTTTGTGGAGGTTCTTGCATAGTACAGCATGTCAAAGATGAAAAAGTCATACATTAAAGAAACTCATTTAAATTTGAGTCATGTGTTTCTTGAACTCCTAAGATCCTACATCCCTGCCCTCTATCATCACTCCCAGCCATAATACAATGAACCTGTGGAACAAGTGTTTTATAGGGCACACTTCAGATGTCGTACAAGTCCTCTCAATTAAATATGCCTATTCCAAATTGTGGGAACATCTACATTAAGGTCCCAATGGATGGAACAAGATGAGATGCAAAGAAACTCTCAAGCCAGGCAAAGAATGCATCACACACTATATTGAGCTCTAAGGGAAGTCTCTAGCCTTGGAGTATAAATCCTCATGGGCTGTTTGTGTGGCTGCCAGCTGGCTCTGATAGAGGATCTTTGAGGATAAGGTCACTGTGGTGTCACTGAAATGACTATAGGTATTGTCAGGTTTCAGGAAATGGAAAGAGGTGCTATACTTTAGCCTTCTGAATAGAAAGAGCCAAGATAACTGGTATCACCATGGCCAGACTGTCATTCTATTGAGATCCAAAGAGCTTTCCGTTGGGGCCTGCCAGCATGGATGTAAGACTACAACATGTTAGAACCAAGTGAGAGACACTGGAACTGATATACAAACCAGCAGAACAAGTATAGACAGTTGGGTCCAGCAAAGCTAGGAGGAAGAAAACAGAACTCAAAGCAAGAGGAAACTAGGACTTAAGGTAGGGAATGGGGTAGTGGTGGTGGTATTCAAAAAGTCTGTCTGAAATCTGAGGCTAGCAACTATGTAGGGAGCAGAGGCAGAAAGGAATAGAAAGAGGAAGGACAATAGCCATCAGGAGGGGAGAAATGGGATGCTGGGAAGGAGACCAGACCACTGCTGCCATTTCTTATTCTTGCTTCTGGCCTTCTGCACAGGTTCTTCAACAATCCTGGCATAGCTTGTCTAGATTCTGACAGGGCCATAGACAACAGGGGCATCTGACAAATGCTTAGGGCTCAAAGCTCACGGTAATGTCATGGGTCCATCTTGACCAAGGGGCAAGAGATTTCAGATATCTTGGTCAACTATTTTGAAAGCAATTGGTCTTACTTAAAAAATATTTGATGTTGGGGGGGGGAAGATATTTGTCATTGTGAGAAACACAGAAGGAATTTTCAGGTTACATTCTTTATTATTTAGGGTCAATGAATCAGGAAACAAATTTCACTATTATATAAAACAAAACAAAAAATACAAACAAAAAACACTAAAACACTCAACAATATGCACACTAAAATTTCTAAGTGGGAGCTTATAGAAAGCACAAGGGCGATTTATCCAACACTCTGTTTTTCAGAGTGTTGGCAGAATTAAGACAGCCTACATTCAATGTCTAAAGTAGGAAAGTTTTGATAATTTAAGGGGAAAAAAATACCATTGCCAAACTCTTTATTCAGAATGGCAAAATTACTCTGTGGTTCTGTGGTTCAGTGGTTCACAACGCTAGATGCATATCAGAATTGCAGGACATGTTTTTTTTACCTTTTTAAGGAAAAAACAAAGTTTGTTCTGGTTATTTTTTTGTTGCATAATAACACCCCAAAATTTAATAACCTATTTATTTTGGTCATGAATCCAGAATTTAGGCAGGGCTTGGCTGAGATGGCTTGTCTACTGTACACAGCACTTGGCTTGTTAATTGGTTAATCAGTGCTGGCAGTCCACTAGGTGCTGAGCTTGAGGCTGAAGACTGAGGGCCTCCATTCCTCTCCAAACAGCTATGTTTGTTGGCTGGGTTCCAAGAGCAAGTGTTCCCACCGAACCAGGCAAAATCTATAATGCTTCTTCTGACCTAGCCTCAGAAATTCTAGAATATCACTTCCACCATATTCTGTTTGTTAAGTAACTCACTAAGGCCAACTCTTATTGAAAAGGAGGGCAATTCAATTCCAACTCTTAAGGAGGTGAGAAGCAAAGGACTTGATGCTGCCTTTAACACAAAGTCCCTGTTGTGTAGCCAGGCTTGAGATACATTGTGGCAACCGGTGATTGTATTAGTCTCTTATTGCTGTTATAATAAATTGCCATAAACTTAGTGGCTTTAAACAACAGAAATTTATTTTCTCATTTGTTCTTGCAGTTCTGGAAACTAGTCCAAAATTAGAATCGCTGAAGCTAGAAGTCCAAAATCAGTATCACTGGGTCAAAATCAAGGTGTTGGCAGGACTATGCTCTAGAGGCTAGAGGAGGCTCTAGAGGAGAATCTGTTCCTCTTCTAGCTTCTGGTCCCTGCCAGTACTCCTTAGCTTGTGTCCACTTCTTCAAATTTCTTTCTGTTCTATATTCACATTGCTTTCTTCTCTAGGCATATCAGTGTCCAATCTCCCTATGCTTCCCTTGAATAACGATATATGGGATTGCATTTAGGTCCTACCTGGACAATCCAGAAAAATTTCATCTCAAGATCTTTAACTTAATAATATCTCCAAAACAGGGCTTCAAGCAGTTTGAACTGTTTCCATCATGGCCAACACAGAAAAATCAGGCATTTGACTACTAACCACAAGACTGGTGGTTCAAGCCAACCAGCCATTCCTCAGAAGGAAGACTGGGCAATCTACTTCTGTAGATCAGGATAGATGCCAATTAGTAAAATGTGGGTGTACCAGAATGAAAAATTTCAGCTCAGGAAAGTGTCACAGACCATTTTCTTTCCAATTTTAATCCAGTTATTTTACGCATTATTTAAAAATGAAACACTTTTATTGAGATAAAAATTAATATTTTCTTTTTTAACCCACACTAATATTTCAATAAAATGAGCTTAAGTTTGCCATTGTTTCAATGGGTTGTTTGAAGATTTTCAAGCGTGTCTCATAGCATTTAAAAACTCAGAAAGGAGAACAAATGTATAGAAATCACCCAATATCACTAATCTAACAACAAGCTTGAAATTGATGCAAATTCCATTTCTCTCCCCCAAAATATATACAACTTTAGGTACATTTCTTCTAAAGCCAATTAAGAACTGATCACCTACAGGTTCACTGTACCTTAAAACATACATATGGATGCTAAACCCCTGACAACTCAGTGAGGATGACCCTAAACTGGTTAAACCTCCATTTAATTTAAAAATAAATTAGTCACTCAACTTTTAATATAAATTTAAGTAAATTCATTTAAATCAGAATGGACAAGCAGAATGGGCATATTATTACAAAGTTCTCAGGCAAGAGGACTTTATCAGTGATGAGGCCCCTATTAAAATACCATTATTCAAGCTTTTACATGTTGCTTGCTACTTCATCAGTGCTGAGGACTTTGATACCTTGATGATTCTACAGTGATAACCCCCTTTTTGAGGTCATCTGGATTGCTTCTCAGAGGGCACTGGGAAGCCAACAGATCTGGCAGGGAGGACAGAAGAAAATATGATACAGAAACATATGGCACCAAGCGTGCCAACTGGTTCTCTATAACCCAACTAGTTCTAGAACTTATCCATACGGCATCCTCATCAACTTAGATTTTACAAAGGAACTGAGTTATTCCAAAACACAGATGGTCTCAATCACAGCACTGACAATGCCCATTAGAGTGAATTTTGAAACAAATTCTGATGCATTCTCATTCTATCTCTCTTTACAAATATCATATTCTAAATATGTCCTTTTTAAATTTATATAAACCTAAGGAATTTTTTTAAAATTTATATAAACTTAAGGGATTTTTTCCTATTCACATGAACTTCTAAGAATTTCCATTCTTTTTCTTTCCCCACTAGTTGGTGAACATACCACACACAGCTCACCCCCATTTTCTAGGGAAATTGTCTCTTATGAGTAAGGTAACACACAGGGATACTGGTCATTCAAAAGACACTGTCACCATCAGCATAGGAAATAGCACCCAGGACTCCAATGCCAACTCCCACTCAGAAAAGAAGAGTTGAAAAGACTAACACACATCTACAATTCTCAGGTTTCCAACCTTCCCTCTTAAGCTCTTCAGGCCATATGCCTTTCAAATAGATTTGTCTGGCTACTCAGTGGTCTGTCTGGGAAAGAGAAGGTTGTAGCTGTTTTATTTCCTGTTGCCTAAATTTCTGATACTCCTATTCAGTGCTTTATGTTCTCATATATCTTGAAGGAGAAGTTGCTCGATTTTATTTCATAGCAGTAATTTTTAATACCTAAGCAAAGTTTACCTTGCTTGACCAACGGTGCACTCTATTCTTTCTATAAAAAACTCAAAATCTAACTTACTGCTGTCGAGTCAATTCTGACTCACAGCAACCCCTCCTTGGGTTTCTGAGGTGGTATCTCTGCAGAAGTAGATTGCTCCATCTTCCTTTTGAGGAGCGGCTGATGGATTTGAACTGCCAGCTTTCTGGTTAGCAGTCAAATGCCTTAGGCACTACACTACCAGATCTCCTTCATTCTTTCTACAAGACATATTAACTGATGCCTGCAGCTTGCTGAACTCTCATGTAAGTCCACATACATTGGTTGCCACATTTGAGTTGATGTTTACCATGAGCAGCTGTGCTGTTATGCTCACTCTGCTTATTATGGGAATTATATCATTCAATTAAATATTATGTAAACAAATTTAATATGAGTGGAAAGAGCTGTTTGTTTCTATACAAACCAAGCTGAATGTATTTATAAGTATCTCTTAACATTTGTACAAACCAGGTATAGGTATCAGCCATAAAAGACAGGAAAAATCATGAAAAATCTAGAAAGACTTCATAATCAGATGACTTCAAATTTTAGGTTTTTGAACTTGTAATGTTAAAATTACACTTTAAAGGTGTATGCAAGAATGTTGATGAAGAACGCAAATAAGCAGACCCATAATCAAAGTCCTAAATCAAAAATTTGAGAACTAAGATACATTTACGAAATTTTGAGTCACAACAGTCACTAACTTTTCTTTTTTCCCTTTTAAGAAAGAATCAATATTGATTACTATTATGTCAGCTAAGAAAGCTGTACTTACCTCTGTCCCAAGGGAAGAAAGCCAACAGGCTCTTCCCAAACAACACAGATGAAAACACCAAGGCTGAGGTAATAGTTTAATTGCTACAAGTCACCCAAACTGCTGCTAGTAAGTGCAATCTCCCAGTCACTCCTATTTTTCCCTTACATTCATCCATCCACCAGCTCCCAATACTGAGAAAGGGACACTACTTCATACCCATCCTTTTTGTAAAACTCCAGCATCATATTATCCGTAGCAACACTGAGGGGTCGGCGGGCCTGCTCAGGCTGGCGCCGGTCAGCAGGATCCATGTCTGGGGAGGGCATTGAGCTGTAGTTGGCATTATGGTTCACATGTACTGGACTCCCGTAGTTCCCTGTAATGTTGAATTCTATCTCTGTGGGGAAGAAAGAAGGGGTGTACATGATCTCCTAGTCTGTCATACTCTCTTAGGGAAGAGGAAGGATGAGCAGAAATGGCTTCTCCTTCACACTTCACCCTTAGAAAATTTTGTCCCATGGTTCAGTATTAGGAATTGCATTGATATAATTCACCTCATTCATGTAATTCATCAGATTAACAGACCAAAGAAGAAAACACATGTGATCACCTTGATAGGTATTTGATAAAGCAATTTAAAAAAAAAAAACCTTAGGATACAGAAACATATGAGTACTTAAAAGACAAAAGAAAAAGACAAACTAACAATTGCAAACCTCATGCTTAACAATGACCACAGAGCAGTCTTAATAAAATCAGGACAAATAGCAATGCCGACTATCATCACTGCCTTTTAACACTATTTGAGGAGTGCTAGCCAATGTAATTAGTTAATAAAACAAAATACAAGGTAACATTGTTATGTGCAGATGTGATATTATCTTTCTGAAAAATCAAAAAGAATAAACTAAAAAAGGATTAGGAATATTTAGGGATTTCACTAAGGTTGTGGACTATCAAACAGATACAGAAAAATACTCATCCTAGCTTTTCCCTATCATAACTTATCTATCTGCAAAGGTAATGAATTAGCTCACTGACAGAACCTACAGAATTACTGTCTTCAATTCCTATCTCCTTTACTTCTTATCTTGATTTCCAAACTTCACTCAACTTTGCATTGTCAGTAGAAGTCTTGTGAGATCAGCAGTTCAAACTTTCTCCAACGTTAGATCAGCACTGATGGATTGCCTCTGATGCATAGAGCACAGGATTATTAACATTTGATCTTCACAAGTGTTAATGGTTTGCTGTTGCACAGCCAAAAGCATATTCCTAATGTGAACTAAACATAAGGTATGGCACCAACATTTTTTTTCAAAATGAAAAACTAAAACTTAGGCTAATTACTGCTGTCTCCTCAAAGATGTTATCATGGAAAGCCACATTTGAGGACCACGATGCTTCCATGATTCAGAACATTTCTGAAAACTCCCTGTCATGGAGTTGTCTTTAGAGTCTAATTTTGAACCAGGTGCAAAAATGAACCTTCCTGGTTTTGAGCTCCACCTTTCCCTGCTGAGGGGCAACTTAGAGGACAGCCCCAGAGTAGCAAAAGGGATATACCCAGATGATCGGCTAAGCCCCCATCTATCACAGATCTCTGCCTCCCTCTGCATCTATAAAATGAAGAGTGTGGATTAGAGGATTTCTCCTTCCTTCCTGCACCAGCTTCCATGATCTCTGTATTTAAAGTATCTGTCCTATGATGTGGGATGTCAGACCAGTAAAATCCAAGGATACTGTTATATAGGCTATGGATACCTACAGGATAGAACTCCCCTTGGACAGGGATTAGGGGGTTAGGAAACTACCATGACTCTATCCCCTTACCTGAGTGTATTTATGTATGTGTGTGTATAAAAGAAAGGATTACAAACAAAACAGAAAAAAATCTTTGGGCAGTGGTACTTGGTTCCTAAGGCTCAGAACTCTGAGTGACACTCTTGCTCTTCACTAGTTCCCTCCCCAAACCCTGCTCCCCAACTCTCTTGCTTTCACAGCCTCCACCACATACCCCCAGGGAAGAACCAGTCAGCATGCTGGATGATGGGTTCGATGATCCCAACAATCTGCAGTGAAACTGTGGTCATCATCTCCGTGATGTTCCTGAAATGCACACAGCAGAGGGGGTAGAGAGGTGGGGTTATCAGCTGAGGGAGGTAAGGGGTACTGGATCTTCTGAACATAGTACCCATGCAGGGCCCTAGACCAGAGCTCTGCTGACTGAAGTTTGAGAGCAAGCTTTCTCCTGGGAAGGACACTTAACTTTTCTGAACTTGTCTTTCTCCATTGATAGAATGGGGATAACCACAGTGGTCCACTTTACAGAGATTTAAATAAATAATACACATGAAATCACAAGTATGAGGCACCTGCAATGTGAAGTATGATTATTATAACTGCCAGATTTATGCTCCTTCCCAATCCTGTCCTCTCTTTGGATCCTCTGAATCCTGTGTTGGGATGGGGTGCTCTGATGACAGGGTATTAAGGAAGCCTGGAAGAGCCTTCCTGTTTGAGTGTCTTCGCCCTGACACTGATTCAGAGACATTCATTCTCATCAGTGGCTCTGAGACTTATCAATGAGAAATATTTGCTGAAAAATTCTGGGCCCCTCCTGAGGCTGAAACAGGAGCAAGTCAAGACATAAAAATGACTTGAAAAACAAATGATGTTGGTGATTATCTGGAGCCTGACAGTCCCACTCACACCCCTCCCACTTCATCTGTGTCAATATGGCCTCTCCCCATTGTACTTACCCTTCTGCTTGCAGCCACAGGAGGTTGGGTCCTAACACAATTGCAATGTTACTGGGTGTCATCTTGTTTATATCTTGGTATTCTGATAGCTTGGATAAAAATTTTATCAAGTATCTGAAAGTAAATTAGAAGCACCAGGTTTAACTCAGGCTCAGCACCAGCCTTATCCCCCCAGGACTGGATATAAACTTCTCCATGCTATCACATCATACTAACAGCTCGACTCAGACATGCTGTAGCAAGAGGAAGATACACCGTGTGTCAAGAAATGAGAGTGCTGTATTCTTTTCCTAGAAATAGTGAGACTCACATCTCACTCACCTAGATGTCAACATCTGCTTCTGGCCAGATCCATCTTTCCTTTGACTCAGAACCTAAATTCCTTCCTCTATTCAAACTTCAATCACCTGCAATCCTCCCTGTATACACAGGTGACAAGCAAAGTGTCTAGATATCACTGGATCCACAATCAATGCCCATGGAAGCAGCAGTCAAGAAGTCAAACGATGTATTTCATTAGGTAAATCTGCTGCAGAAGACTTCTTTAAAGTGTTCAAAAGCCAAGATGTCACTTTGAGGACTAAGGTGTACCTGACCCAACCCATGGTATTTTCAATTGTCTCATATGCATTCAAAGCTGGACAATGAATAAGAATGACTAAAGAATTGATGCCTTTGAATTATGGTGTTGGTGAAGAATACTGAATACACCATGGGCTGCCAGAAAAAATGAATGTCTGTCTTGGAAGAAGTCCAGCCAGAATGTTCCTTAGAAGTGAGAATGGTGAGATTTTGGCTCACATACTTTGGACATGTTATCAGGAGGGACCAGTCCCTGGAGGACATCATGCTTGCTAAAGCAGATGGTCAGTGAAGAAGAGGAAGAAGACCCTCAACGACACAGTGTCAACACAGTGGCTGCAACAATGGGCTCAAACATAGCCACACCTCTAAGGATGGTGTAGGACCAAGCAGTGCTTCCTTCTATTGTACAGAGGGTCACTATGAGTCAGAACCAAATTGACAGCACTTAACAAGAGCAATAATCACTGGCAGTGACATTCATATCCTGGGGTGGTGTTGCTTCAGCTTACCTTCAGTGATGCTTTCTGGAGAGAGCCAACAAAAAAAGTTACCATTTGACCCAATAATTTTACTCCTAGGTATATACTCAAGAGAAATGCTAAGTCAACATAAAATTTATTATAATAAATAATACCACTATGAATATTTATAGTGGTATTATTTATTATAGCCAAAAAGTGGAAACAACCCAAGTATTTATCAATTGATGAATAAATAAATAAAATGTGGTACATACATATAACAGAGTATTATTTTGCCATAGGAATGAAGTCCTGACACATTTTACATCATGAATGAATCTTAAAACCATTACACTAGGTAAAAGAAGCCAAACAAAAAAGGTCATATATGATTCCACTTATATGAAATGTCAAGAATAGGGAAATCTGTAGAGACAGAAAGGAAATTAGTGGTTGTCAGTGGCTGGGAAGAGGGTAGAGAGGAATGAGAAGTGATTGGTAATGGTTTTCTTTTTAGGGTGATGAAAATATTCTAAAATTGGATAGTGATGATGATTTCACAACTCCGTGAGTGAATATGCTAAAACCCACTAAATTTTATATTTAAAAGAGTGAATTTTATAGTATATGAATCATATCGCAATAAAACTATCATTTGAAAAAAAAAAAAAAAACAAGCATCAGTGAAGAAGCTCTTGCAACCATACTAAAAATCTGCCAAGGTTTGATAAGAGGTTTTATCTACTATGTGTTTCTCCCCTGACTTACTGTTAAAAAATGTCAAGTATAACCCTGTTATACTTGGATCACAGTAAAATGACTTCCTCAGGGATTTTTATTCACCTCTCACAGCTCAGAAAAAAGACCACCTAATTCAAGGTCTAACCATGTCATCAGTAGGCTGTTACTGTGACAACTCCCCCACAGCCACTCCTGACCAAATCTCACCCTCAAGAGGCCACACACCATTGGACTACACTGATAGCAGACCATCCACGGGCTGGCAGTGGCCTGTGATACAGTTGATAACAATGAGTTTTTTTGAACTGATTTCTACTCTTGGGAATTTTTCTTTTTTTCCATTGTGGTACATACATACAGCACATAATTCATCATTTTAACCACTGCTGAGTGTATGACTCAGAAGGATTAATTACATTCACCATGTTGTGAAACCATCACCATTATTCATTTTCAAATGTTTTCATCACACCAAACAGAAACTCAGGAGTCCCTGAGTGGTACAAATAGTTAAACATTCAGCTGCTAACTAAAAGATTGGAGGTTTGAGTCCACCCAGAGGCAACTTGGAAGAAAAGCCTGGAGATCTACTTCTGAAAAATAAGCCACAGCCAACCCTATAGAGCCCAATTCTATTCTGACATACATAGGGTCACCATGAGTCAGAATCAACTTGACAGCAACTGGTTTGGAAACAGAAACTCAGTATGCATTGAGTAGTAACTCCCCCAATTCCCCTTGTCCCAGCCCCTGGTAGCCACTAATCTACTTTCTATCTCTCTGCATTTGCCTATTCTAATTATTTATTTAGGAGCTCTGTCTGGTGGTATAGTGCTTAAGGCATTTGAATGCTAACCACTCCTCAGAAGGAAGTTTGTGCAATCTACTTCTGTAGTGATACCACCTCAGAAACCCAAGGAGAGGTCACTATGAGTCTGATTTGGAGATATTTATTTAACCAGGATCATACAATATTTGTCCTTTAGTATCTGACCAATGTCACTCTACATGTTTCCAAGGTTCATCCATGTTTGAGCATGTAGCAGGACTTCATTTCTCTTCATGGCTGAATAATATTCCATCACACATAAATCATATTTTGTTTATCCATTCATCTCTTCACAGACACATGCATTGTTTCTACCTTTTGGCTATTATGACTAATGCTGCAATGAACACTGATGCACAACTATCTGTTTGAGTCCTTGCTTTCAATTCTTTTGAGTATATATGCTCTTGGGATTTTTAAGAGGAAAACAAAAATAATCACGCAGATGACAGCAGGAGCTAAAGCTGAAAATATGCACTGAAAGAAGCACTGAGGAGAGGTGGTAGGGCTAGGAGGGATGCTGGCAAGACATAGTGAGGAGGAAGTAGAAAAGTGTGAAGAAGCAGAAGCCAGCATAAAAAGGAGATCTATAGAGTAGTGAGAAGTACAAAAATTAGCAAGAAAAGTAAGATGCAAAAATGTGGGTCTCATACACTGGAATACCAGAAAATATTCCCCATAATCTCTTCTTCCTGAAAATCAGCTCAAGGAGGGTTCTGCCACCTATGACTCCAGTTTGGTCACCTTCCCCTAGGTGTCCATGAACACTCATCTTTTAGAATAAATCTGCACTCTCTTAAAATCAGTTGAGCCTTCATCTTTGCCCCAATCAAATACCTGAACTGAATTAGCCAATGGCTAGCTACCTAACAAAATAAACCTGCTGCCATCCAGTTGATTCTGACTCATTGTGACCCCGTGCGTTACAGAACAGAACTGCTCCATAGGGTTTTCTTGACTGTAATCTTAACAGAAGCAGATCTGCAGGCCTGTTTTCCAAGGTGCCTCTGGGTGGGTTCAAACCACCAACCTTTTGGTTAGTATTTGAGTGCTTAACCATTTGTCTAACAACAACAACAACAACAAAAAACCTCACTGCCATCAAGTCAGATCCGACTCATAGCGACTCCTCTTTGGGTTTCTGAGGCGATATCACTACAGAAGTAGATTGTGCAATCTTCCTTCCGAGGAGTGGCTGGTGGGTTTGAACCACCAGCCCTCTGCTTAGCAGTCAAGGGCCTTAGGCACTATGCCACCAGAGCTCCTTAACCATTTTTTAGGTAGCCTCAAAAGTCATGTAGTTTAAGTCTGCTTCTTTATCTGAAAAATGGTAGTAATTGTCCTGCTTTACCTCCCAGAGTTGCAGGATGCCATGTGTCCAGGGCTTTCATAAACCTGGCCCAAATGTCTCCAGGGTCTGCTTACCGGATATTGTTGTGATTGGCCTTGGGTAGTTTTTCACAAGCATTCCACAGAGCCTGAAGTCTCTTGTCTTGCTCCTGGATACTGGGTAATTAACAGAAAAAGCCATTAGTTGAACAGGCAACAATGAAGTATCACTGGCTGTCATCTTAACAAATCATTATAATATTTGAGCATGAGAAGCCAACTGATGTTACTGATATCAGCAAGCTTTATTAACATGTTTTATTATGATTGCTTCCTCCTCCATGTTCTCCTTATGTCTTGTCCTGTACGCTTTTAAAAATAGACTTTATTTTTCACAGAAGTTTCAGGTTAACAGAAAAACTTACAGAAAGTACAGAAATCTCTGATATACTCCTGCTCCTCATACCCTCCCCTACAATTCCTCCTACTATTAACATCTTACACTAGTGTGGTACATTTGTTACAATTAATAAGCTGATACTGACATACCATTAACTAAAACCCAAAGTTCACAGTAGTGTTCACACTGTGTTGTGTAGTCCTGTGGGTTTTGACAAACACATCATGTTGTGTGTCCACTATTACAGCACCACAAAAAATAATTTCACTGCTCTAAAAATGCCCTATTGGCCTACCTATTAATCTCTCTTCTCTGCCCAAGCCTCAGATTACCAATGACATTTTTACTGCTTCTATAGTTTTGCTTTTTCCAAAATGGCCTATACTGAAATCATACAGTATGTCACCTTTTGAGGCTGGATTCCGTCACTTTACAATATTCATTTAAGTTTCCCCATGTCTTACCATGGCTTGGCAGCTCAATTCTCTTTACTGCTGAATACTACTTTAATCCACCACCCATTTGTCAGACTGTTTAACTATTGTGGCTTATGTGTTACTGTAATGCTGGAAAATATGCTACCAGTATTTCATAAAACAAGAGGGTCACCCATTGTAGACAGGTTTTAGCAGAGCTGAAAGACAGACAAGGACAAAAGGCCTGGCAATATACTTACAAAATAACCCAATGATGAGACATAATGAAGAGGAATAATGTACATGTGATTGGAGACTGGAATTCCAGAATGAGACCAAAAAAAAAAGCACTAAGAAAATTGTTGAAGATTTAACTTTAGAAGAAAACTTCCCCGATACCATGAAAGATAAGAAGATACACATTCAAAAAGCTCAATGAACCTCAATTAGGAGAGACTCCAGAAGAAAATCACCAAGACATATTATAATCAAACTTTCCAAAACCAAGGACAAAGAAAGCATCTTGAAAGTAACTTGGGAAAAACAAAAAGTCATCTACAAAGGAGAATCATTAAGACTAAGCTCTCATTTCTCAGCAGAAACCATGCAGGCAAGAAGGCAATGGGATGACATATAAAACACTGAAAGAGAAAAATTGTCAAAAAAGAATTATATATCCAGCAAAATTGTGTCTCAAATGTATTTCATGATGGTGAAATTAGGCCACTCTCAGATAAATAGTAATTAAGAGAATTTGCAAAAACCAGATTAACCTTACAAGAAATGCTAAAGGGAGGCCTCTGGACAGAGAAACACCAATGGCAGCCAACAACCAGAGATTAAGATGTATGGCAACATCACCTGGAAATCAACCCACATATGGAAGCATTAAAAATAAAATAAACCTATGAGATGGAAAATAGGAAACAGAGATGCCAATTTGTAAATTATGATAACTACAAAGCAAAAAGAGGAAGTAAACAATGTAATTACAGACCTTCCAAATGGAGAGGAAATCAAGACAATATTGAGATAGAACAGACTGTTTTAAGCTTGGACATATAATAATAAATTACAGTTTAACCTTAAAGAAAATTAATAAACCTTCATATCAAAATAAAAAAGATGAAAATCATAAAATATTAATAAATAGTAAAATAATAGCAACAAAGAAAATTCATAAACAGAATGAGATCAACACAGATAAATATATAGAAAATAGAAACCGTACATGCAACACATAAAAATACAGCAAAATCACAGCAGTAAATTCATACCCATAAATAATTACATTGATAGAAATGGATTAAATGCACCATTCAAGAGACAAATAGCAGAATGGATATGAAAACACAAACCATCAATATACTGTCTACAAGGGAATACCTTAGGCACAAAGACAAGAATAGGCTAAAAATCAAAGGATGGAAAAATATATATCAAGCAAATGACAACCAAAAAAAGAGCAGGAATGGTAATATTACTTTCTGATAAATAGACTTTAAAGTAAAAACCAGCAAAAGAGACAAGAAAGGATATTACAGAATGATTAGTGGTCAACCAAACAAAAGGACATAACCATAATAAATATCTACACACCCAATGAAAGAGCCCCAAAGTATATAAATCAAACTTTAACAGAATTGAAAGGAGAAATAAAAACTTCAAATAGTAGAAGACTTTAATACACCACTTTCAATGAAGGACAAAACAACTGAAAAGAAACTTAACAAAGATTCTGAAAGTCTAAATAACACAATCAACTATTTAGACCTCATAGAACACTCCATCCAACAACAACACAATATATATTCTTTTCTAGTGCACATGGACCTTTCTACAGGACAGACCCTATGTTATGACACAAAGCAAGCCTCAATAAACTTCAAAACATCAAAATACTACAAAACATCTTTACCGATCATAATGCTATAAAATTAGAAATCAACAACAGAAGGATCAAGGGGAAAAAAATCAAATACATGGAAACTGAGTAACACCCTGCTTAAAAACTACTGGGTCACAGAATAAACAAAAAATGAAATAAAAAATTCCTTGAATCAAATGAGAATGAAAACACAACACACAAAAATCTTTGGGACAGAGCAAAAACAGTGCTCAGAGGACATGGACATACACATCAAAAAAGAAGAAAGAATCGAAATCAACACCTTAACCCAACATCTCCATCTATTAGAAAAAGAACAGCAAAAAAAAAAAAGCCTATAGACACCAGAAGAAAGGAAATAATAAAGATTCTAGCATAAATAAATAAACTAGAAAACAACAGAAAGAATCAACAAGATAAGAAGTTGGTTCTCTGAAAGGATCAATAAAATTGACAAACCACTGGCTAATTTAACAAAGGTGAAGGAGAAGGTGCAAGTGACATGAATAAGAAAGGAAGTGGGTGATGTCAGAACAGAACTAACTGAACTAAAAGGATAATATAAGGATACTAAGAAGAACTGTTAAGGAGCTCTGGTGGTGTAGTAGCATTTGGCTGCTAATCAAAAGATCAGCAGTTCAAACCCATCAGCTGCTCTGTAGGAAGAAGATGAGGTGATCAATTTCTGTTAAGATTTACAGCTTTGGAAACCTAATGGAGTCACTATGAATTGGAATTGACTTGATGGCAGTGAGTCGTTGTTGTAATAATAATTATTATTATTATTTTAGGAAGAACAAATTTGAAAAGCTAGAAGAAATGGTCAGTTTTCGAGAAACAAACTACTTATCTACACTAAAACAGACTGAGGTGGAAAATCTGAACAGACTCATCACAAAAGAAGAAACTGAACAAGTTATAAAAAGAAAAAATAAATAACTCCCAATAAAATAAAGTCCTGACTCAGATGGTTTCACTGAGAAATTGTACCAAATGTTCAGAGAAGAGCTGACACCAATTCTACTCAAACTATTCCAGAACATAGAAAAGGATGGAATACTACTGAAGTCATTCCATGAAGCAAGCATAAGCCTGATAAAAAAAAAAAAAAAAAAAAAAACAGGCAAAGACATAACTTAAAAAGAAAATTACAGATTAATATCCCTCACGAATACTGACACAAAAATTTTCAACAAAAAAGTAGTCATCAGACTCCAACAACATATCAAAAAAATAATAAATCATGACCAAGTGGGATTCATACCAGGTATGCAAGGATGGTTTAACATTAGAAATGCAATCAACATAATGCACCACATAAATAAAACTAAGGAAAAGAACCACACAATCATATCAATCAATGCACAAAGGAGCATTTAACAAAATCCAACACAGACTCTTGATAAAAATGCTCAGCAAAATAGGAATAGAAGGGAAATTCTTCAACATAATTAAGAGCATATACACAAAACCAATGGCCAATACTATTCACAATGGAAAGAGAATGAAAACATTCTCCTTGTCAACTGGAACCAGACTAGGATGCCCCTTATCACCACTCCTATTCAATATTGCACTGGAAGCCCTAGTCAGAGCAGTAAGGCAAGAAAGGAAATTAAAGGAATCCAAACTGGCAGTGAAGAAGTAAAACTATCTCTATTTGCAGATGGTATCATCCTATACATAGAAAATCCTTGAGACTAAACAAGAAAACTACTGGAACTAACAGAAATCTTCAGCAACTATGGTCTTAAAAGCTTGTGAGTGGCCATCTACGGTGCAACTATTGGTCTCTCCTCATCTAGAACAAAGAAGAATGAAGAAAATTAAAATGTAAGTAAACCATTAGTCCAAAGGACTAATGGATTACGTGAACCCCAGCCTCTACAATCCTGAGACCAGAAGAACTAGATGGTGCCCAGCTACCACTGCTGACTACTCTGAAAGGGATCACACACAGTAAGAGGTCCCAGATAGAGTTGAGGGGAAGTGTGGGGAAAAACTCAAAATCATAAATAAGTCCCACTACTGCTAGTCTGATGAGGACTGGTGGAACCCCTGATACTATGGCCCTTGGATACCCTTCACGCTAGGAACTGAACTTGGGCCCCATGACTCAACTGTCAGCCAAACGACATACAAGCTTATAAGGTGAAATGTAATATAAGAAGGGTATGTACTCATGAAAACAATCAACCATATGAGATCAAGAGGACAGGATCTGCCTAGGGTTAGTGCTAGAAGGTGGGAGGGGATGGGAAGGAAAAGATAAAGGGAAGGGGCGAGTGTAGGGAGGAAGTGGAAACAATGCTGTTACAATGTGGGGACTGCAGTAAATGTCACAAAACAGAATGTGTACGGGTTGTTGAATGGAAAACCAATTTACTCTGTAAACCTTCACCCAAATCACAATTTAAAACAACAAAATTACCCAATGAAAACCTTAAGGATCACAACACTGTTTGATTCACTTGCTTTGGACATGTTATCAGAAGGGATCAAATTTCTGGAGAAGAACATCATGTTTGGTGAATTAGAGGACCAATGGAGACATGGGAGACCCTTGGTGAGATGGACTGGCACAACAGCTGCAATGATAGACTTGAACATGTCAGTAATCATGAGAACAACGCAGGACCAGGCAATGTTTCATTTGGTTGTGCAAAAATTGCCATAAGTTGTCGCTCATTAGATGGTAACTAACAACAGTACTCCACTGTATGGATGTATCACAGTAGTACTTATTGAAGGACATTTTGGTTGCTCCCAAGTCTGAGAAATTATGAATAAAGCTGCTGTGTGATTTTTAAGAAAGCTTTACTTGAGCAGGTTACAATGTCACAGGTGAATATATGCCATGGTAGCAAGTGAGGACAGGAGGCCAGAGGCCAGAGACCTGCTCTAGAGCAGGAAAGGGATCAAGGGCCATGGTGATGTCAGGAGTACGGTGCTGACGCAGAGACACATGACACTAGACAGGGAGCTCAACCTGCCTCTACTCCTTGGTGGCAGCCTGTCCAGATCAAGACATTATTTAATTTGCATTAAGTTCCTTGGCATGTGGTACATAATAGAAGCTTAATGAGTAAGTACATAAGCTTGATATTCATCAGCTGCCATGACACTGACTCCTACTCAAACCAGATACTTTTGAGTTGATTACAATTCATGGCAACCACAAGTGTGTCAGGGTAGAACTGTGCTCCACTGAGTTTTCTGTGGCTTTTCAGAAGTAGATCTTTCTACATCTTTCTTCCAAGGCACCTCTGCATGGATTCTAACCTCCAACCTTTTGGTTAGCAACTGAACACATTAACTGCCACACACGGACTCTTGGTATAGACATCAGAGAATATGACCTTTTAAGACATAATTCAGTAACAAGTTCCATGAACTAAAGAGTCTTCCACTCTACAAAAATATTCACTCAAAGGGTTTCTCTATTTATAAATATCCTTAGAATTGGAGGAGAAATTTACTTAAATAGGACAAAATTCTGATATACATATATACACACACACACATATAAAATTTGTTGTTGTTGTTGTTGTTATGTGCCATCAAGTCGGACCTGACTCACAGCGACTCCTCCTTGGGTTTCTGAGGCAGTATCACTACGGAAGTAGATTGCCCAACCTTCCTTCCAAGGAATGGCTGGTGAGTTTGAACTGCCAGATATATATATAGTAGTAGTAGTAGTTAGGTGCCATTGAGTCCTCTCTGACTCATAGAGACTCTACGCACACCAGAACGAAACACCACTTGGTTCTGAGCCAGCTCCATGATTCTTATTAAACTTGAGCCCATCGCCACAGCCACTATGTCAATCCACCTCGTTGAGGGCCTTCTCCTCTTTCATTGACCCCCCACCTTACCAAGCATGATATCCTTCTCCAGGAAATGGTCCCTTCTGACAACATGACCAAAGTATGTGAGATGAAGTCTGGCCATTCTCGGCTCCAAGGAGCATTCTGGCTGGACTTCCTCCAAGACAGACCTGTTAGTTCTTTTAGAAGTCCACAGTACTTCCAGCATTCTTCACCAACACCACAGCTTAAAAGCATCAACTCTTCTTCGGTTCTCCTTATTCATTGTCCAGCTCTCACAAGTATATGAGGTGAATGAAAATACCATGGCTTGTGTCAGGCTCACCTTAGTCCTCACAGAGTCATCTTTGCTCTTAGCACTTGAAAGAGGTCCTTTGCAGCCAACCTGCCCAGTGCTATACCGCATCTGATGTCCTGACTGCTGCTTCCATTGGCATCAACTGTAGAACCAAGCAATGCGAAGTCTTTGACAACTTCACTCTTTTCTCCATTTATCGTGATGCAGCTTATAGATCCAGCTGTGAGGATTTCTGTTTTCTTTATATTGAGATGTAGTCCATACTGCAGACTGTACCAAAAAGAACTGGATGATCTTCATCCATTTTAGGAGGTGGTATATGTTCAAGAACCAATGGTACTAAGGGAAGAGGTTGAAGCTGCACTGAGGGAATTGGTGAGGAACAAGGCTCCAGGAACTGACTGAATACCCATTGAGATGTTTCAATATATGGATGCCCTGCTGGAGGCACTCACTTGGTTATGCCAAGAGATTTGGAAGATAGCTACCTGGACAACTGACTGGAAAAGATCCTTATTTGTACTGATTCCAAAGAAAGGTGATCCCACAGAATGTGGAAATTATCGAAAAATATCATTAATATCGCATGGAAGGAAAATCTTACTGAAGATAATTCAAAAACGGTTGCAGCAGTATATTGACAGAGAACTCCCAGAGGTGCAAGCTGGATTCAGAAGAGGATGTGGAACGAGCAATATCACTGCTGATGTCAGATGGATCTTGGCTCAAAGTAAATACCAGAAAGATGTTTACTTGTGTTTTATTGACTATGCAAAAGCATTTGATTGTATGGATCATAACAAATTGTGGATAACACTGAGAAGAATGGGAATTCTAGAACACTTAATTGCATTCATGAGGAACCTATACACAGACCAGGAGGCTGTTGTTCAAACAGAAAAAGGGAACACTGCATGGCTTAAAATCAAGAAGGGAGTGCATATGCTGATCAAATAATCCAAGAAGCTGGACTATATGAAGAAGACCGTGGTGTCAGGATTGGAGGAAGAATCATTAACAACCTCCAATACTGACGACTCAACTTTGCTTGCTGAAAGTGAGGATGACTTGAAGTACTTACTGATGAAGAATGAAGAATACAGTCTACAGTATGGAGATGAATATATATATATTCATTAAAGTCTTCATCAAGATATCAAGGACTACAGGGTTAGCAAGGGCTTATGCTCATGGAAGCTTTTCTCCAGAAAATAGAAGGTAAATATCAGCATGGTGAAGCCCACCTCTGACCACTGACTTGGGGCCTGAGGCCAGCGTGGTGGCAATCATCATCAGGTTTCATTCCTGGGTGCACAGAGATCTTCCTAGGGAGCCTGACTAAGCTAATAAAGACTCCCTTCTCCCCTGGGTTTAGTTCTGAGGAAAAGGCAGACATTTTCTAAAAGGAACTTTTACCAGGAAACTAAAATGAAAACCCAACATGCCATTTATGAATGGAAAGATAACAGATCACGTTTTTTAAACAGTTGTGACTTGATTACAGAAAAAGGGAACACCGCAAGGCTTAAAATCAAAAAGGGAGTGCATATGCTGAGCAAATAATCCAAGAAGCTGGACTATATGAAGAAGAACGTGGCATCAGGATTGGAGGAAGAATCATTAACAACCTCCAATACTTTAAATAGTTGTGATTTGACTACTGATCCAAAGAGCATTTTGCATAGGGAAGTTGTAAAGACTAGTGCTGTAGAGAAAAGGTTCTTCAGTGAGACAGAACCAGTTAAATCCCAGTTCCATCCTAATTATGTGTCTTGTGCCCATTACTTAACCTCCATGAACCTCACTTTTATGTGTAAAACGGGGCTACTAATAGTGCTTCCCTCAGAGTTGTTGTGAGGCATTCTCCTTAAATGAGAATCTGGAGGAAGAAGTCAGTCAAATATCTGGTTCATTAAATGCTCCCAATAAATGGCAGCTGCTGTTACTGTTGTCACTGCCACTATTAGCCTGTAGCACCAAGCCTCACTTCCTTTCCACTCCCCAACGCTTTCTAGGGTGAAAGGGAAGATGGTGCCAAAATCTTTAATTCAATAAAAATCAACAAATACATACCAAATTTCTAGTGTGTGTACTGTCCTAAAGGCTAGGAAGCAGAAAATAATTAAAGATTATTGCTCATAAGGACCTTGTAGTCTAATTGGCTAGACAAACACATCCATGAATGGGATGATCAGTTATTGTTATTACTGTGGTAAACATATTTATTTTATGTATATGTTTATGTGTGTATTTGTATATGTGTGTGTGTATATATATATATATATATATATATTGTTTATGTATTAAACAACAACAACAACAAAAAAAAAAACAGAAACAATCTTACTGCCATTGTGTCAAATCCAACTCAAAGTGACCCCCACTGGGTTTCCAAGGCTGTATATCTTTACAGAAGCAGACTGCTTCATCTGTCTTCTGCAGAGCAGCTGAGGAGTCTGAACCACTGACCTATTGGTTATCAGCCAAATGCCTTAACCACTACACCATCACAGTTCCTTACATATAACAAAGCATTTGCTATTTCAACATGCATCACATGAACATACAATTTCATTTCATTATGTTCACATTGTTCAACCATTCAAGTTTCCAAGTTTTTCCATGCCCCTTAACAGAAGCTCAGTGCTCCCTAAACAGTGACTCCTCTTTTCCTCCTCCTTTCTTCCCCAGTAACCACTGATAAACTATGGTCTCTATACATTTGTCTATTCTAGAAATTTCATACAAATGGGATAAATATTTGCCCTTTGGCGGGATCTATGTAGGAGATCCTGAATAGAGTGGAAGAACAATGTAGAACAAAACTCAAAATCATTAAAAAAAAAAACAAAAAAAAAACACCAGGTTTGATGGTCTCATAGAGCCTGATGAAACCACTGAGACTATGGCCCTTAGCTGACCTTCAGGTCTGGAACTGAACCCACATCTGTGGCTTCCAGCCAAAAAAAAGACAGGCAGATGAGGTGAACATTTACACTAGGTAGATACACTCCTTGGTGAGAACAATCATGGGAGAATAGAATACGCACAGGGAGACAGCTCAGGGGCAGGAGTGCATGGAGGAAAGGACACAGGGAAAAGGTAACTATGGGGAAGAAGTGGGAGGAGAGCTGTTGCATTGTGGGAAATTGTAGTCAATGTCATGAGACAAAGTGTATGTGAGCTGCTGTATGGAAAGTGAATTTGCTCTGTAAACTTTCACTCAAATCACAATTAAAAAAGCAAAAAAAAGTTTGCCCTTTGGTGACTGACTTATTTCACTCAGCATAATGTTTTCAAGGTTCATTCACATTGTAGCATGTATCAGGACTTCATTTCTCTTTATGGCTGAGTAATATTCCATTATATATATGTACCACATTTTGTTATCTATTCCTCATGTGATGGAAATTCAGATTGTTTTATCAAATTAATTATTATCCCATCCAATGTAAATGGGCTGATCATGACTGCTGGCTGCTTTACCTTGGATTGTCAGAGAATGCCTCTCTTAGGAGGCTGCACATGAGGTGAGGACTACATAACCAGAAGGATCAATCAGGCAAAGGACATGGGGAACAGTTGCAACAAGGGGAAACAGCTTGTGCAAAGGCTTTAGTACTTCCATTCTAAGGAAAGTTCCTATGATTGGAGATTCGATTCTTATATCCTCTTTTGGTTATCTTTCAGCCCCTGGATTATTCTGAACCTCTAGGCTTCATGACCTCTCCTCTTGGATTGTGCAAGTGGTTAACATGCTTGGCTGCTAACAGAAAGCTTAAAGGTTCAAGACCAAGTACCTTGGAAGAAAAGCCTGGTGACCAATTTCCAAAAATCAGCCATTGAAAACCTTATGCATCACAGTTCTACTCTGATACATGTGGGGTCACCATGGCTCACAGTTGACTTGATTATATTTTGTTGTTGTTATTCTGCAATACTCTACCACGGGAACCATTAATCTGGCTTTCCAAGATGTGTCCCTTAAATATAATGTCATCTTGCACTGTCCTTAGCCCTCACTGCTTCCCTGGCTCCACCAGCTCCTGGATGTCCCATCCAAGTCTGACTTGCCTGTGTCTTGCCCAGTCTGCCTAAAGTACAGTCCCCTATAAAGGTTGGTGCTGCCCTTTGATAATAGTCATCTCCTTTACAAGAGGTCAGTGGTTATCAACCCAGTCACCTTGGGAGCTATGGCAAAAGAGCCCAGACCAATTAAATGAGCATTACTGGAAAAAAATGCAGACATTGGTATAATTTAAAAGCTTTCTAGAAGACATTGATGCACTAAAGGTTAGAAACCACAATTTCTTTCTTTAGGTGATGTGGCTTTAATAGCAAGTGCCATAATTACCAGGAGTCTGGGTACTACATGTAAGTCTTCCAGGGGTGGAAATAAATCCTTGTTTTCCCTTGGTTTTAAGACACTGACTTCTTAGAGGCATCTAGTTCAGTCCTATTTCCTAACAAAGACTTGACTTTGCAAGTGAGCTGGACAAGAGAGTCTCTCAGATGGTCCAGAAGCACTAAGCTGGCTTTTCCTTCTCTCATGTTAAAGTTCAAGGTCACTATATATTCAGCAGTTAAAATGGACAGTTAAGTCAAAGGATATGTTCTCACTTCATTTTTAGGACCAAAATCTTGTTCTAAAAAGAAGCATAAAATGCTGTGGCTAAAAGCATGATCTCTGGAAACACAGTCCCTGGATTCAAATCCTAATTCTGCCATATGCTGTTGCTGTGGTTGTTAGCAGCCATCAAGTCAACCTTGACTCATGGGATCCCATGCACAATAAAATGAAATGCTTCTTGGTCCTGTACCATGCCCGTGATTGGGTATGGAATGGACCATGTGATCCATAAGGTTTTCATCGGCTGTTTTTCAGAAGCAGATCACCACGCCTTTCTTTCTAGTCAATCTGAATCTGCAGGCTCCACTGAAACCTATTCAGTGTCATAACAACATGAAAGCTTCCACTGACCAATGCACATGAGGTGAACAGGCTGAGAATTAAACCAAGTCTACTGCATGGAAGATAAGAATTCCCACCAATGTCCTTTTCTGCCATTTATTAGCTGAATGATACTTGGTCAGTTATGTACCTGCTCTATGCTTCACATTCTTCTTCCATGAAATGGGGAAAATAGAACAATCTACTTCATAGGGTTGGCATAAGAATCAGATGATTTATAACACATAATAAGCTCAGAAGACTGCCAAGCTATTGATAAGGCCTCAATAAATGGTACTGATTACCATTATTAATATCATTATTGAGCTCAACATTCACTCTCCACGTGAGATGCAAGAATATTATCTATTCAGTCAGCCATTTAAAACACAGAATCTCTAGCCTACTGTGGAAAATCAGTAGTTATGCAACTTGATTGGAGTTAGCTTAATCTAACTCTACATATATATGCTTGGCTTCATTTCTGGTCAGCCCGTAGTGGTTTTTTTTTTTAGAAATCAAAACAAAAGTTTTATTGAAGGAATAGAATCAACTTGAAATGGGGAGACATTTACAGACATCCACGAAAGATGTTGCAAGGCTCTAAATTGTAGGGAGAACGGTAAGGGTTTAGTAAAGATTTAGTAAGGAGACTTCCAGTAAGATAGAGGAATAGGCAGACAAGCTATGTAGATCCCTTCAACAAAGAAAAGAGAAACCAACTGAGAGAGATACAGAAGATAGTCCTGGATCCCTGAGATTTGAAAAGGAAGTACACAGAAGTGGATTAGACACCAACTAGTGGAAAAACCTGAACAAAAACAGTGAGTATGGAGATGGTTGGAGTAGTGGACCATCAGCTACTCTGACAGGACCAACAGCTTGAATATTTCCAAGTGGTGTTGGGACCTGAGAATTGACCTAAAGATCAGCCCTGGTCACCAAGGGCTGCAGGGACGACTGCACTGGTGGCCTATGACTAAGAACGGAAACATGAAGGAGGGAGACAACATGAGCTGTAGACTTTTGGCTGTCCAGAGGACACAGCCATTTTGATTGTTTACAAATGGTGGCCATTTTGGATATTTAAAGTGACTGAGGGCACAGCCATTTTGAATGTTTACAACCAACAGCCATTTTGGACTATAAAGTAACAGGATTCTCATTCAGATTCCAGGGACCTAAGAATAGGCTCCATTTGCCAAGGAAGGCAGGGACATATGGGAGGCTGATAATGGGAAAGGAGACAGATGGTAAGTGTATAAGTGCTGCTAACTAGCAAACAGAGGAGCACAGCACAGTACCCTGCTTATGGAAATAACACACAAACAAAACAAAGAAACCAAAAATTGTGGGCAAGTCACTCCAACATACAGTCACCAATTAAATATAAGCACAAAAACATCACAATGCCTCAGAGACAACAGAGCATCATAGTTGACATAAAGACACAAGATAAAGCAAGAAAAACAAGGGACCAAGATATAGACCCAAAATACATCCCTGAGGAAGACACAGCATTGGAACTCCCTGATAAGGAATTCAAGAGAATTATATTTTGGTACTTACAATGAATTGAGAGACAGATCAAGGAAAACAATGACGAATGTTTGGAAAACACAGAAAAAATCCTAGAACAATTTCGAAAGACAATACAAGAACAAAATGACAAAATAAATGAAAAAGTAGAAATGATACAAAGTCTACAGACAGAAATCCAGAAGATTTAATACTAAATTTTCAGAAACAGGTAACACATTGAATGGCAAAGGAGCAGAATTGAATCAATGAAAGACAGAATTAGCGAGACTGAAGGCAAATACATCAATACTTCTTTGGAAAGGGATCAATCAGAAAACAGATCAAAACAAAATGAAGAAAGGCTAGGCTTCATGTAGGATACCATCAAAAGGAATAACCTATGTGTAATCAGAATACCAAAACAGGAAGAGAAAAAACAAAAAACAAAACAAAAAAAAAAACACAGAAAAGATGTTGAAGATTTGTTAGGAGAGAATTTTCCTGGTATGATGAAAGCTGAAAATATATCCATTCAAGAAGTCCAACGAACCCCAAACAGGATAGACCCCAAAAGAAAATCACCAAGAAACTCACCAAAACCAAAGATAAAGAAAAAAATCATGAGAGCAGCATGGGGAAAAGGAAGTTACCTACAAGGGACAACCAGTAAGAGTAAGCTTGCATTTCTCAGCAGAAACCATGCAGGTGAGAAGACAATGTGATGGTATATATAAAACCCTGAAAGACAAAAATTTGTAACCAAGAATTATATACCCAGAAAAATTGTCCCTCAAATATGATGGTGAAATGAGGACATTTACAGATAAGCAGAAATTAAGGGAATTTGTTAAAACCAGACCAACCTTACAAGAGATGTTAAAGTGAGTCCTTTGGACAGAGAACCAACAAACTGACCATTAACAACAACTGACCATTAACACACATGATGACATAACCCAAAAACCAACCCAGTTATGTAAGTATCCAAAGCAAATAAGCCACAAGATTGTAAACAGGGAACCAGAGACATCAATTGGCAAATCAGGATGACTACAAACCAAAAAGAGGGAAAAACTGTGCAGTTACAGAACTTCTAAATGGTAGGTAAGTCAAGACAACTACAAGATAGAATGAACTGTTCTAAACTTGGGAAGAAAATTATAAATCACAGGAAATTATAAATTATAAATCAAAGAAAAATGATAAACCTTCACATCAAAATAAAAAAGAGGACCAGCACAAATATTTAGCAAATACTAAAACAATAGCAACTAAGGAGGTGATAACAATTCAAAAACAAAATGAGCTCAGCATAGAAAATTATGTTGAACAAAGAAATCGACACCACAAAAAACACATAACAAAATGACAGCAACAAATTCATACTTGTTGATAACTACATATCTGGCAAGGGACTTACCTCTAAGATTTATAGAAAACTCCAACACTTCAACAGCAAAGGGATTAACAACGCAATTGAAAAATGGGTAGAAGACATGAATAGACACTTCACCAAGGAGGATATTTAGGTAGACAGCAAATATATGAAGAGATGTTCACGATCACTGGCCATCAGAAAGATGCAAATCAAAACAAAAATGAGATACCATCTCACCCCAGCACTGATGGCAAGGTTCAATGAGATAGAAAATAACAAATGCTGGTGGGGATGTGGAGAGATTGAGACTCTCATACACTGCTGGTAGAAGTATAAAGTGATACAACCACTGTGGAAAGCAGTATGGCAATTTCTTAGAAAGCTGAAATTGGGGTACCATTTGACCTGGCAATCCCATTACTAGGTATATATCCTAGAGAGGGGGAGCCAGGACAGGAACAGATATATGCACACCCATGTTTATCACAGCACTATTTACAATAGCAAAAAGATGGAAATAACCTATGTGCCCATCAATGAGGAGTGGATGAATAAACTATGGTACATACACACAATGGAATGCTACGCAGCACTAAAGAATAATGTAGAGTCTGCAAAATACTGCATAACATGAATGAACTTGGAGGACATTATGCTGAGTGAAATAAGTCAATCACAGAGGGACAAACATAGTATTAGTTCATTGTTGTGGAGTGTCAAGGAAAGGTTTATATATGGAGGGCAACTTTCTTTGTTGATTGCCAGAGGTGGGAGGGGAGGGGAGGGGAGGGAACACTGCAAAAAAAAAAAAAAAATGCATTGACCCATGTCACTTTAGTTTTGTGTATTTCACTGTACATAAATCATATTTCAACAAAATGCATTTCTAAAAAAAATGTGTAGTAAACAGAAGATTTGTATTCACAAGCTGGTAAGGGAGGGGGAGGAAGCACAGCAAAAGTTATAAAGGATTTGTTAAACAATGAGCTTAAACATTATCAGTAAGCTTCTTTCTTGCATTCTGAGATTGTCATATCCTGAGAGTTGTTTAACAAAGCATTCTGTCAGGGACTAATTTTCACATCTGCAGTCTGTCCCCTTATCTTAATAAACTTAGCCTCTACCTTAGTTAGGAGCTCTGGTGGCATTGTGCTTAAGGCATCTGACTGCCAACCTGGTGGTTCAAACCCACCAGTCACTCCTCAGAAAGAAGGTTGAATAACCTACTTCCGTAGTGATAACACCTTGGAAACACAAGGAAGATTCGCTATGAGTCAGGTACAACTTGATGGCAGTGTGTTTCGTTTTCGTTTTTCTACCTTACTTATAAATATACAAAGGGCTAGTAGAAACACATTGGAAAATCCTAACCCACTGCTATAATCTTTACAGAAGCAGACTGCCTTATATTTCTCCTGTGGAGCAGCTGGGGGGTTCCAACCACTGACCTTTTGGTGAGCTACTGAATACTTTAACCACTGAGCCGCTAGAGCTGCTTTGGAAAACCCTAGTGACTAAAAATTTTAATTTGGGGGACAGGATGTGAATTAAGACTGGATAGACCTATCTTAGCTTTAAAGTTATTTACAGCTTCTAACTTTTTTTTAACATTATCAGTTCTATTTCTTATCCTCCTACTGAAGAAGGAGACTTCTCTGCACAAACAATAATACAGCCTCCAGTTCTTAAAGAAATCATTGGGTCAGTATCAGAGACATACCCCAGGGTTCCTTCTGACAGGCTAAGCAGCCTGTGCTTTACAAGTAAATTCCATGACTAGAAATCTCTTGAAATCATTTCTTCTCCTGGGCACCTACCTGAGGTAGTTATTCATTCCAGTCCTACTCTCATAAAATGTCCTCCTTCCTTTATCTCTTCTGCCTGGACTCTCTCTACCCTCATCTTCCCTACCATCCTGTTTCTATTGCCAATTCTTTCATCCCACTATTTCCTGTTTCCTCAGTAGTCATGCCCATTTACTCAGTAAAAAATGATCCCTCCAATGGCATTTACTGAAAATATTTCTTTTCTGTAGCCAAAGGAAATATATAATAGAATCTAAACACACGTGTAGGAGCTCTGGTAGCATAGTGCCTAAGGCACTTGACTGCTCACCAGAAGGCTGGCGGTTCAAACCCACCAGCCACTCCTTG